>NC_052147.1:284795286-284944743 GCF_902713615.1 Scyliorhinus canicula
TTTTCCTGGGATTCGATGGTGTTCTACGTGGCAGCGGTGCTACCCCCTCACCGGGAGTGGATATGGTGCCGGTGCTAGCCCCTCACCGGGAGTGGATATGGTGCCGGTGCTAGCCCCTCACCGGGAGTGGATATGGTGCCGGTGCTAGCCCCTCACCGGGAGTGGATATGGTGCCGGTGCTAGCCCCTCACCGGGAGTGGATATGGTGCCGGTGCTAGCCCCTCACCGGGAGTGGATATGGTGCCGGTGCTAGCCCCTCACCGGGAGTGGATATGGTGCCGGTGCAGCGTCGGTTTTTCTGTCTTGATGTCCACGGATTCTCCATTGGAGTCAACACTTTGTCACGGAAACGGAGAGTCCCGCCCATGATTTCCCTTCCGTTCTCTCTTTCACGGGATGTGTGTATGACTGGCATTTGTTGCCCGTCCCTAATTGCCCCTTGAACTGAGTGTCTCAATCGGCCATTTCAGAGTCAACCGCATTGCCGTGGGCCTGGAGTCACGTGTAGGCCAGGCCGGGTAAGGACGGCAGATTTCCCCTTCCCTAAGGACATTAGTGACCCAGATGGGTTTTTACAACAATCGACGATAGTTTCACAGTCACCATTACTGAGACGAGCTTTCAATTCCAGATTTATTAATTGCATTTAAATTTCACCAGCTGCTGTGGTGGGATTTGAACCTTTGTCCCCAGGTGATATTAGTCATGATCTGTGGATTGCTGTGGATTACATCATCATCTACCCCTTCCCAATCCTGACCTTTCTACACAATGGAGAAAGATCTCTTGATAGTTATGCTTTTCTCAACAGCAAGGCCCTCCATCTGGGACTGTCCATGATAATGGATAAAGACTGACAGTCGAGGGCAGCATGGTGGTGCAGTGGTTAGCACTAGGACTGCGGCGCTGAGGACCTGGGCTCAATCCTGGCCCCCGGTCACTGTGTGGCGTTTGCACATTCTCCCCGTGGCTGCGTGGATTTCGCCCCCACAACCCAAAAGATGTGCAGAGTAGGTGGATTGACCTCGCTAAATTGCCCCTTAATTGGAAAATTGAATTGAAAATGAAAAAATGAAAATCGCTTATTGTCACAAGTAGGCTTCAATTGAAGTTACTGTGAAAAGCCCCTAGTCGCCACATTCCAGCACCTGTTCGGGGAGGCTGGTATGGGAATTGAACCGTGCTGTTGGCCTGCTTTAAAAGCCAACTCTTTAGCCCTGTGCTAAATCAGCCCCAAATTTATGAAAAAACTCTAAATTTATGAAAAAAAAAGAAAAAAAAAACAGCTTGCGTGAACTTCAAGAGTTAGAGTGGGAATATGAAAATACGAAATAAGGATAGCGAGTAGTTAGTTGAAAGGCATAGAGTGATCCTGGATGGAAAATGGCTGCCCGGACCTCTATGTTTAAGGAGATTGTTGTCAGTCTGACTCCATCTGTCCCTACCCTGCAATGTGCTGATTGGCTTGGATGGGTTCCAAATGCATTTGGTTGGATGCTTAGTTGTCAGTCATCAACGTGCAACATATACTTTGATATGTTGCATTTGTAGATGTTTGTGTGCGTTGGAATGTGATATATCCTTTTAATCAATGCTAGTTTTCGCTGGTTTATTGCTGACTGCTTTTATCTGTATTCTGAACAATGGTGTGTTCATGCAGTCATGGTGACCTTGGGTATGGCTGCATAGCTTTTGCTATTAGAACAATGGTCAGTTTATATTAGTAAAATGTTGCATAAGCTTTAGCTAGTTTTTTGAATGTTTCAAATTCTGCAAGCTGTATGTTTTTGTAATGATGAAATCCATTTTACAATGGATTTTAAACTGGACTTTAGTATTTACATTAAAATGGCTAAATCAATTACTTTTTTTCCTATCAGAAATAGGCAGTTCCCTTCAAGGACAGTAAGAAGTCTTACAACACCAGGTTAAAGTCCAACAGGTTTGTTTAAAACACTAGCTTTCGGAGCACTGCTCCTTCCTCAAGTGAATGAATCCAACTGAGGAAGGAGCAGTGTTTGAAACAGGTGGATCTGTAAAGACTTAATTACCTGCAAATGCTCGCATTCTAAGCATTGTCTGGCATCTTTGAATTTGTCTATATATAAATGTGTATACGCGGCCGTGCCATGCTACAGTAGTTTGCTGCAAACAATGGTTTGTTTGAGGTTGTGCAGTTATTTGAAGGCAAGTAGTTGGGGTGTGGGGATGACCTTGGCAAGATGTTCATCTTCATCAATGACGTGTTGAAGGCTGCGATGAAGATGTCGTAGTTTCTCCGCTCCGGGAAAGTACTGGACGACGAAGGGTACTCTGTCGGTTGTGTCCCGTGTTTGTTTTCTGAGGAGGTCGGTGCAGGTTTTTGCTGTGGCGCGTTGGAACTGTCGATCGATGAGTCGAGCGCCATATCCCGTTGGTACGAGAGCATCTTTCAGCATCTGTAGATGTCTGTTGCGCTCCTCCTCGTCTGAGCAGATCCTGTGTATACGGAGGGCTTGTCCATAGGGGATGGCTTCTTTAATGTGTTTAGGGTGGAAGCTAGGAGGAACTTCTTCACCCAAAGGGTTGTGAATCTATGGAATTCCTTGCCCAGTGAAGCAGTTGAGGCTCCTTCATTACATGTTTTTAAGGTAAAGATAGATAGTTTTTTGAAGAATAAAGGGATTAAGGGTTATGGTGTTCGGGCCGGAAAGTGGAGCTGAGTCCACAAAAGATCAGCCATGATCTAATTGAATGGCGGAGCAGGCTCGAGGGGCCAGATGGCCGACTCCTGCTCCTAGTTCTTATGTTCTTATGTTCTTATGTTCTTAAGCTGGAGAAGTGGAGCATCGTGAGGTTGTCCGTGGGCTTGCGGTAAAGCGAAGTGCTGAGGTGACCGTCCTTGATAGAGATGAGTGTGTCCAAGAATGCAACTGATTTTGGACCACCCCTTGCCACAGTGCCCCCAGCCCCTAATAAAGTCTCCCCCTGCCCACCGATCGCCCCTCCCCCGACTGTGGCAGTGCTTGTCTGAGTCCGCAGCCACAACGCCGAGTTCCGGACGGGTGAGATCATGCGAGATCCACGCTGTCGGGAACTCGGCCAGTCAGGGACGCAGCATCGGGGGGCGTGCCTCAGGTAACATCCTTGAAGGGCCTGATGTGGAGATGCCACATCGGTGCCCACCGATCATCGGGCCGGCGTCTCAAAGGGACGCACTCTTTCCCCTCCGCCGCCTCGCAAAATCAAGCCGCCATGTTTTGCGGGGCGGCGGAGGGGAAAGAGTGCGTCCCTTTGAGACGCCGGCCCGACGATCGGTGGACGCCGATGTGGCATCTCCACATCAGGCCCTTCGTCGTCCAGTACTTTCCCAGAGCGGAGAAACTACGACATCTTCTTCGCAGCCTTCAACATGTCATCAATGAAGATGAACATCTTGCCAAGGTCATCCCCACGCCCCAACTACTTGCCTTCAAACAACCGTGCAACCTCAAACAAACCATTGTTTACAGCAAATTACCCAGCCTTCAGAACAGCGACCACGACACCACACAACCCTGCCATGGCAATCTCTGCAAGACGTGCCAGAACATCGACATGGATACCACCATTACACGTGAGAACACCACCCACCAGCTATGCGGTACATACTCGTGTGACTCGGCCAACGTTGTCTACCTCATTCGCTGCAGGAAAGGATGTCCCGAAGCGTGGTACATTGGCGAGACCATGCAAACGCTGCGACAACGGATGAATGAACATTGCGCAACAATCACCAGGCAGGAATGTTCCCTTCCAGTCGGGGAACACTTCAGCAGTCAAGGGCATTCAGCCTCTGATCTCCGGGTAAGCGTTCTCCAAGGCGGCCTTCAGGACGCGCGACAACGCAGAATCGCCGAGCAGAAACTGATAGCCAAGTTCCGCACGCATCAGTGCGGCCTCAACCGGGATCTGGGATTCATGTTGCATTATATTCACCCCCCACCATCTGGCCTGGGCTTGTGAAATCCTACCAACTGTCCTGGCTTGAGACAATTCCCACCTCTTTAACCTGGGGTTACCCCTCTCTCTGGATCTGTAAAGGTTTGATTAACTGCAAATGCTCGCATTCTAAGCATTGTCCAGCATCTTTGAATTTGCCTATATATATGTTTCTGGAACATACCTCTCCATTCACCTGAGGAAGGAGCTGCGCTCCGAAAGCTAATGTTTGAAACAAACCTGTTGGACTTTAACCTGGTGTTGTAAGACTTCTTACTGTCCAGAACATTACCCTGGGATAAGACTATTAATCCAGTGATAAGACCACTGCCTCAACTCATGGAAGATAATAAATTGACTTGATTTGACCTTGGCAAGACTGCCAGCTGTTATGTATCATTTTAGCATGGATACCCCATTGGGTGTGAGGCGAGGAAGCAGGTGTAAGGTGAGGAACCTGCATTCTCGAGCCGGTGTCGAGGGTTAATTCCCTAATGTTGGTTTTTTAGATTTATGTCACATGGGTGAGAAGAAGTTTGTTCATTTCTTCTGGGGATGTCGACATCGTGGGAAGCCCATCATTTATTGCCCATCCCTAATTGCCCCTGGAGGAGGTGGTGGTGAGCTGCCTTCTTGGACCGCTGCAGTCCATGTGGCGTAGGTATATCCACTGTGCTGTTAGGGAGGGAGTTCCTGGATTTTGACCCCACGACAGTGGAGGAACGGCCGATATATTTCCAAGTCGGGATGGTGTGTGGTGTGTAAGGAAACGTGCAGGTGGTGGGGTTCCCATTGTATCCCATCAATCTGGGTGGCAGAGGTCGTGGGTTTGGATGTTTGGCCATTGAAGGAATCTTGGTGATTTCCTGCAGTGCATCTTTTTTTTTCACAAATTGAGAGTAGTCAATCCATTTTTTCCAATTAAGAGGCAATTCAGCGTGGCCAATCCACCTCCCCTGCACATCTTTGGGTTGTGGGGGCGAAACCCACGCAGACACGGGGAGAATGTGCAAACTCCACACGGACAGTGACCCGGGGCCGGGATCGAACCTGGGACCTCGGCGCCGTGAGGCAGCAGTGCTAACTCACTGCGCCACCGTGCTGCTCCCTGCACTGCATCTTGTAGATGGTACACACGGCTGCCACTGTATGTCAATGGTGAAGGGAGTGAATGTTGAAGATAGTGGATGGGATGTCAATCAAGCAGGAATGCTTTATCCTGGATGGTGTCGAACATATTATTAAAATCGCTCCTATCACAAGTAGGCTTCAATGAAGTTACTGTGAAAAGCCCCTAGTTGCCACATTCCGGTGCCTGTTCGGGTACACAGAGGGAGAATTCAGAATGTCCGGTTCACCCTAACAGCACATCTTTCGGGACTTGTGGGAGGAAACCGGAGCACCCGGAGGAAACCCACGCAGACACGGGGAGAACATGCAGACTCCGCACAGACAGTGACCCAAGCCGGGAATCGAACCTGGGACCCTGGTGCTGTGAAGCAACAGTGCTAACCGCTGTGCTACCGTGTTGCCCAAAGTGGAGAGTGCTCCATCACATTCCTGACTGTAAGAATCTGGCCACTTCAACACAGCAGTCTGAGTAAAGAGAGATATACAGTGATCGGAAACTTCCTGACCCGGGGATCCTGTAACAGGATAAAGGCCTTCAGGAAAGGTTTGAATGCTGGGTTATTCCTTCAGTGCTCGTGCTCCCTGTCCAGGCCCTGCTCTGACATGTGGCCACCCAAGGAAGTATTTGGGAAATGTAATGCATCGAGAAATATCTGGATTACCAGCCAGTAATTGGATCAATTGGGATATTTTGTGCACAAGGGAGGGATCATAATGAGCATTGTTCATTCCACATCCCACTCATTGACACTCTGCAGGAATTATTATCCATGATGATTCATTCCCATACTCAGGATTCTGTTGTGTGGGATCAGATTACTTGACTGTAAACTATTTCTAGTTAATGCGCACTCCTTTCTTTTGTTTCTGTTTGTGGTTCCCTGGGCCGTAAACTGTCAGGTGACAGTCCTGGAGACAAGGCATCAAATCTGACCGCTGACTGATACGCGGCTCCCTCCTGTCTGGATTGGAGCTCTCTGATCACCTCTCTCTTTCTCAAATCTGACTCTCACCCTCAACAACCAGCAACTTTACACAGTAGCGCAGTGGTTAGCACTGTTGCTTCACCGCGCCGGGGTCCTGGATTCGATTCCCGGCTTGAGTCACTGTCTGTGTGGAGTCTGTACGTTCTCCCCGTGTCCGTATGGATTCCCTCCAGGTGCGCCCGTTTCCTCCCACAAGTCCCGAAAGACGGGCGGCGGGATTCTCCCTTCTGGGCACTAAGTCCCCACGCCGGCGGGAAAACCGGCGCCAACCACTCCGGCGTCAACAGCCCCCGAAAGTGAGGAATTCTCCAAACCTTCGGGGGCTAGGTTGCCGCCGGAGTCGTTGGCGTCACTCCAGCCGGCACCGAAGGATCGGCGCAAGTTCGCACATGCGCAGACCGGCCAGCATGATCTCGCGCATGCGCGGACTGGCCGGTGTATTTCCGCGCATGCGCAGACCGGCCGGCATATTCCCGTGCATGCGCATTCTCTTCTCCGCGCCGGCCCCTGGGCGATATGGCGGAGCCCGACGCAGAGGAAAGAAGGTCCCCACGGAAACAGCCCGCCCACAGGATTGGTAGGCCCCGATCGCGGGCCAGGCCACCGTGGTGGCCCCCCTGGGGCTGGACCCCCCCGCCCCCCCCCCTCCAGGACCGCCCCTGTGCACACTTACCTGCCAGGTCCTGCCGTGCGTGAGGTGAGTGATTCACGCCGGCGGAACTGGCCAAAACTGGACGGTCACTCGGCCTTTCGGGGTCCGGAGAATCGCCAGCAGGGCTGCGGTCAATGGCCCCCAATCGGCATGGTGGGAATCCCGCCGGCCCCCGAAAAATGGCGCCAGAGAATAGGGCAGCCGGCGTCGATGAGGCGGGGCGGGAATCGCGCCTGCCCCCGGGGGATTCTCCGATCCGGCGGGGGGGCGGAGAATCCTGGCCCACCCTGTTAGGTGAATTGGACATTCTGAATTCTCCCTCTGTGACCCGAACATGTGCCGGAATGTGGCGACTAGGGGCTTTTCACAGTAACTTCATTGCAGTGTTAATGTCAGCCTACTTGTGACAATAAAGATTATTATTATTATTCCCAAGTGTTTCCAACATATCAATCCTACTGTTTATCTGCTTGGATCCATCAAACCCTGCTCTGACATTGCTTTATATGGGGAGGACCCTCTAACCAGCCACCCTCCCTCACCCGACCCCACTCCACACTTCTAGACTGGCTGTTTGATAAATGATGCCCCCAACCCCTCACCTGCAACCTCCAATCTCCTCTTTTGCAAAGCTAGTTGAAACGATAGCCTGTGAGGAGGGTATAAAGAGGCTGCGTAGATATTCAGACAGGTTATGTGAGTGGGCGTCAAGCCGACAGGCGGAGTATAATGTGGGGAAGTGAGAGGTTACGCATTTTGGTGATCAGAATAGGAAATCGGCCTGAAAGGCTGTGTTTGTGTTTTTCCTATTTCCAATGTTCTTATCAGGGTCAGTTGGGGTCGGTCAGGGTCAGTCGGGGTCGGTCAGGGTCAGTCGGGGTCGGTCAGGGTCAGTCGGGGTTGGTCAGTGTCAGTCAGTCAGGGTCAGCCAGGGTAGGACACCGTCTTCAAAAGGGAACCAGCAACACAACCCCTACCACAAACACATTGCGCGCCAGAAGAAGATGGTTGTCCATAATAATTTTGACTCCTCATTTCTTTACTCTTATTCTGCAGGTAACAGCAGTGGCTCTGGTTAATACACAGGCCCACAAGGGCAGCACGGCGGCCTAGTGGTTAGCACAACCGCCTCACGGCGCTGAGGTCCCAGGTTCGATCCCGGCTCTGGGTCACTGTCCGTGTGGAGTTTGCACATTCTCCCCGTGTCTGCGTGGGTTTCGCCCCCACAACCCAAAAATGTGCGGAGTAGGTGGATTGGCCACGCTAAATTGCCCCTTAATTGGAAAAAATAATTGGGTAATCTAAATTTAAAAAAAAAAATAAAAATAAAAAAAAAAATACACAGGCCCACAGACAAAAGAGATGTGAAAGAAAAGAGAGGAAATCCAATTTCAGAAGTGGCGTTCACTGAGACCCTGGATAGGATGTTACCATGGGTTTCAGAACCCCGGAGTCAGGACCAGATCCGGAGCCCAACCCCACACTTGGCCGAAACCAGACTGCGGAGAAGCTGATTTCCCAGAGGCAGCGCCTGAATCTTCCTTTGTTGTGTCTGTGTCTGTCTCTGCATTGTCACTGCATTCCCGTTGTGTCTGTCTCTGCATTGTCTCTGCATTCCCGTTGTGTCTGTCACTGCATTCCCGTTGTGTCTGTCTCTGCATTGTCTCTGCATTCCCGTTGTGTCTGTCACTGCATTCCCGTTGTGTCTGTCTCTGCATTGTCTCTGCATTCCCGTTGTGTCTGTCTCTGCATTCCCGTTGTGTCTGTCTCTGCATTCCCGTTGTGTCTGTCTCTGCATTCCCGTTGTGTCTGTCTCTGCATTCCCGTTGTGTCTGTCTCTGCATTGTCACTGCATTCCCGTTGTGTCTGTCTCTGCATTCCCGTTGTGTCTGTCACTGCATTCCCGTTGTGTCTGTCTCTGCATTGTCTCTGCATTCCCGTTGTGTCTGTCACTGCATTCCCATTGTGTCTGTCTCTGCATTGTCTCTGCATTCCCGTTGTGTCTGTCACTGCATTCCCGTTGTTTCTGTCTCTGCATTGTCTCTGCATTCCCGTTGTGTCTGTCTCTGCATTCCCGTTGTGTCTGGCTCTGCATTGTCACGGCATTCCCGTTGTGTCTGCCTCTGCATTGTCACTGCATTCCCGTTGTGTCTGTCTCTGCATTGTCACGGCATTCCCGTTGTGTCTGTCTCTGCATTCCCGTTGTGTCTGTCACTGCATTCCCGTTGTGTCTGTCTCTGCATTGTCACTGCATTCCCGTTGTGTCTGTCTCTGCATTCCCGTTGTGTCTGTCACTGCATTCCCGTTGTGTCTGCCTCTGCATTGTCACTGCATTCCCGCTGTGTCTGCCTCTGCATTGTCACTGCATTCCCGTTGTGTCTGTCTCTGCATTGTCACGGCATTCCCATTGTGTCTGTCTCTGCATTCCCGTTGTGTCTGTCACTGCATTCCCGTTGTGTCTGTCTCTGCATTGTCACTGCATTCCCGTTGTGTCTGTCACTGCATTCCCGTTGTGTCTGTCTCTGCATTGTCACTGCATTCCCGTTGTGTCTGTCCCTGCATTCCCGTTGTGTCTGTCACTGCATTCCCGTTGTGTCTGCCTCTGCATTGTCACTGCATTCCCGCTGTGTCTGCCTCTGCATTGTCACTGCATTCCCGTTGTGTCTGTCCCTGCATTCCCGTTGTGTCTGTCACTGCATTCCCGTTGTGTCTGCCTCTGCATTGTCACTGCATTCCCGTTGTGTCTGTCTCTGCATTGTCACTGCATTCCCGCTGTGTCTGCCTCTGCATTGTCACTGCATTCCCGTTGTGTCTGTCACTGCATTCCCGTTGTGTCTGTCACTGCATTCCCGTTGTGTCTGTCTCTGCATTCCCGTTGTGTCTGTCTCTGCATTCCCGCTGTGTCTGCCTCTGCATTGTCACTGCATTCCCGTTGTGTCTGTCCCTGCATTCCCGTTGTGTCTGTCACTGCATTCCCGTTGTGTCTGCCTCTGCATTGTCACTGCATTCCCGTTGTGTCTGTCTCTGCATTGTCTCTGCATTCCCGTTGTGTCTGTCACTGCATTCCCATTGTGTCTGTCACTGCATTCCCGTTGTGTCTGTCACTGCATTCCCGTTGTGTCTGCCTCTGCATTCCCGTTGTGTCTGTCACTGCATTCCCGTTGTGTGTGTCTCTGCATTCCCGTTGTGTCTGTCTCTGCATTCCCGTTGTGTCTGTCTCTGCATTGTCACTGCATTCCCGTTGTGTCTGTCACTGCATTCCCGTTGTGTCTGTCTCTGCATTCCCGTTGTGTCCGTCTCTGCATTGTCACTGCATTCCCGTTGTGTCTGTCACTGCATTCCCGTTGTGTCTGTCTCTGCATTCCCGTTGTGTCTGTCTCTGCATTGTCACTGCATTCCCGTTGTGTCTGTCTCTGCATTCCCGTTGTGTCTGTCTCTGCATTGTCACTGCATTCCCGTTGTGTCTGTCCCTGCATTCCCGTTGTGTCTGTCTCTGCATTGTCACTGCATTCCCGTTGTGTCTGTCACTGCATTCCCGTTGTGTCTGTCTCTGCATTCCCGTTGTGTCTGTCTCTGCATTGTCTCTGCATTCCCGTTGTGTCTGTCACTGCATTCCCGTTGTGTCTGTCTCTGCATTGTCACTGCATTCCCGTTGTGTCTGTCTCTGCATTGTCACTGCATTCCCGTTGTGTCTGTCTCTGCATTGTCACTGCATTCCCGTTGTGTCTGTCACTGCATTCCCGTTGTGTCTGTCTCTGCATTGTCACTGCATTCCCGTTGTGTCTGTCTCTGCATTCCCGTTGTGTCTGTCTCTGCATTGTCACTGCATTCCCGTTGTGTCTGTCACTGCATTCCCGTTGTGTCTGTCACTGCATTCCCGTTGTGTCTGTCTCTGCATTGTCACTGCATTCCCGTTGTGTCTGTCTCTGCATTCCCGTTGTGTCTGTCTCTGCATTCCCGTTGTGTCTGTCTCTGCATTCCCGTTGTGTCTGTCTCTGCATTCCCGTTGTGTCTGTCTCTGCATTCCCGTTGTGTCTGTCTCTGCATTGTCACTGCATTCCCGTTGTGTCTGTCACTGCATTCCCGTTGTGTCTGTCACTGCATTCCCGTTGTGTCTGTCTCTGCATTCCCGTTGTGTCTGTCACTGCATTCCCGTTGTGTCTGTCACTGCATTCCCGTTGTGTCTGTCTCTGCATTCCCGTTGTGTCTGTCTCTGCATTCCCGTTGTGTCTGTCTCTGCATTCCCGTTGTGTCTGTCTCTGCATTGTCACTGCATTCCCGTTGTGTCTGTCACTGCATTCCCGTTGTGTCTGTCACTGCATTCCCGTTGTGTCTGTCTCTGCATTCCCGTTGTGTCTGTCACTGCATTCCCGTTGTGTCTGTCACTGCATTCCCGTTGTGTCTGTCTCTGCATTCCCGTTGTGTCTGTCACTGCATTCCCGTTGTGTCTGTCACTGCATTCCCGTTGTGTCTGTCACTGCATTCCCGTTGTGTCTGTCTCTGCATTGTCACTGCATTCCCGTTGTGTCTGTCTCTGCATTCCCGTTGTGTCTGTCTCTGCATTGTCACTGCATTCCCGTTGTGTCTGTCTCTGCATTCCCGTTGTGTCTGTCTCTGCATTGTCACTGCATTCCCGTTGTGTCTGTCTCTGCATTCCCGTTGTGTCTGTCTCTGCATTCCCGTTGTGTCTGTCTCTGCATTGTCACTGCATTCCCGTTGTGTCTGTCACTGCATTCCCGTTGTGTCTGTCTCTGCATTCCCGTTGTGTCTGTCTCTGCATTGTCTCTGCATTCCCGTTGTGTCTGTCTCTGCATTCCCGTTGTGTCTGTCTCTGCATTCCCGTTGTGTCTGTCTCTGCATTCCCGTTGTGTCTGTCACTGCATTCCCGTTGTGTCTGTCTCTGCATTCCCGTTGTGTCTGTCACTGCATTCCCGTTGTGTCTGTCACTGCATTCCCGTTGTGTCTGTCTCTGCATTCCCGTTGTGTCTGTCCCTGCATTGTCCCTGCATTCCCGTTGTGTCTGTCTCTGCATTCCCGTTGTGTCTGTCACTGCATTCCCGTTGTGTCTGTCACTGCATTCCCGTTGTGTCTGTCACTGCATTCCCGTTGTGTCTGTCTCTGCATTCCCGTTGTGTCTGTCCCTGCATTGTCTCTGCATTCCCGTTGTGTCTGTCTCTGCATTCCCGTTGTGTCTGTCTCTGCATTGTCACTGCTTTCCCGTTGTGTCTGTCACTGCATTCCCGTTGTGTCTGTCTCTGCATTCCCGTTGTGTCTGTCTCTGCATTCCCGTTGTGTCTGTCTCTGCATTGTCACTGCTTTCCCGTTGTGTCTGTCACTGCATTCCCGTTGTGTCTGTCCCCGCATTGTCCCTGCATTCCCGTTGTGTCTGTCTCTGCATTCCCGTTGTGTCTGTCACTGCATTCCCGTTGTGTCTGTCTCTGCATTCCCGTTGTGTCTGTCTCTGCATTCCCGTTGTGTCTGTCTCTGCATTGTCTCTGCATTCCCGTTGTGTCTGTCTCTGCATTGTCACTGCATTCCCGTTGTGTCTGTCTCTGCATTGTCACTGCATTCCCGTTGTGTCTGTCTCTGCATTGTCACTGCATTCCCGTTGTGTCTGTCTCTGCATTCCCGTTGTGTCTGTCTCTGCATTCCCGTTGTGTCTGTCTCTGCATTGTCACTGCATTCCCGTTGTGTCTGTCACTGCTTTCCCGTTGTGTCTGTCTCTGCATTCCCGTTGTGTCTGTCACTGCATTGTCACTGCTTTCCTGTTGTGTCTGTCACTGCATTCCCGTTGTGTCTGTCTCTGCATTCCCGTTGTGTCTGTCTCTGCATTCCCGTTGTGTCTGTCACTGCATTCCCGTTGTGTCTGTCTCTGCATTCCCGTTGTGTCTGTCTCTGCATTCCCGTTGTGTCTGTCTCTGCATTCCCGTTGTATCTGTCTCTGCATTGTCACGGCATTCCTGTTGTGTCTGTCTCTGCATTGTCACTGCATTCCCGTTGTGTCTGCCTCTGCATTGTCCCTGCATTCCCGTTGTGTCTGTCCCTGCATTCCCGTTGTGTCTGTCTCTGCATTCCCGTTGTGTCTGTCTCTGCATTCCCGTTGTGTCTGTCTCTGCATTGTCTCTGCATTCCCGTTGTGTCTGTCTCTGCATTCCCGTTGTGTCTGTCTCTGCATTCCCGTTGTGTCTGTCTCTGCATTGTCACTGCATTCCCGTTGTGTCTGTCTCTGCATTCCCGTTGTGTCTGTCTCTGCATTCCCGTTGTGTCTGTCTCTGCATTCCCGTTGTGTCTGTCTCTGCATTGTCACTGCATTCCCGTTGTGTCTGTCTCTGCATTGTCACTGCATTCCCGTTGTGTCTGTCTCTGCATTCCCGTTGTGTCTGTCTCTGCATTCCCGTTGTGTCTGTCTCTGCATTCCCGTTGTGTCTGTCTCTGCATTGTCACTGCATTCCCGTTGTGTCTGTCTCTGCATTCCCGTTGTGTCTGTCTCTGCATTCCCGTTGTGTCTGTCACTGCATTCCCGTTGTGTCTGTCTCTGCATTCCCGTTGTGTCTGTCTCTGCATTGTCTCTGCATTCCCGTTGTGTCTGTCTCTGCATTCCCGTTGTGTCTGTCTCTGCATTCCCGTTGTGTCTGTCTCTGCATTCCCGTTGTGTCTGTCTCTGCATTCCCGTTGTGTCTGTCTCTGCATTGTCTCTGCATTCCCGTTGTGTCTGTCTCTGCATTGTCACTGCATTCCCGTTGTGTCTGTCTCTGCATTGTCACTGCATTCCCGTTGTGTCTGTCTCTGCATTCCTGTTGTGTCTGTCTCTGCATTGTCACTGCATTCCCGTTGTGTCTGTCTCTGCATTGTCTCTGCATTCCCGTTGTGTCTGTCACTGCATTCCCGTTGTGTCTGTCACTGCATTCCCGTTGTGTCTGTCTCTGCATTCGCGTTGTGTCTGTCTCTGCATTGTCTCTGCATTCCCGTTGTGTCTGTCTCTGCATTCCCGTTGTGTCTGTCTCTGCATTGTCACTGCATTCCCGTTGTGTCTGTCTCTGCATTCCCGTTGTGTCTGTCTCTGCATTGTCTCTGCATTCCCGTTGTGTCTGTCTCTGCATTCCCGTTGTGTCTGTCTCTGCATTGTCACTGCATTCCCGTTGTGTCTGTCTCTGCATTGTCACTGCATTCCCGTTGTGTCTGTCTCTGCATTGTCTCTGCATTCCCGTTGTGTCTGTCTCTGCATTGTCACTGCATTCCCGTTGTGTCTGTCACTGCATTCCCGTTGTGTCTGTCTCTGCATTCCCGTTGTGTCTGCCTCTGCATTGTCACTGCATTCCCGTTGTGTCTGTCTCTGCATTGTCACTGCATTCCCGTTGTGTGTGTCTCTGCATTCCCGTTGTGTCTGTCTCTGCATTCCCGTTGTGTCTGTCTCTGCATTGTCACTGCATTCCCGTTGTGTCTGTCACTGCATTCCCGTTGTGTCTGTCTCTGCATTCCCGTTGTGTCCGTCTCTGCATTGTCACTGCATTCCCGTTGTGTCTGTCACTGCATTCCCGTTGTGTCTGTCTCTGCATTCCCGTTGTGTCTGTCTCTGCATTGTCACTGCATTCCCGTTGTGTCTGTCTCTGCATTCCCGTTGTGTCTGTCTCTGCATTGTCACTGCATTCCCGTTGTGTCTGTCCCTGCATTCCCGTTGTGTCTGTCTCTGCATTGTCACTGCATTCCCGTTGTGTCTGTCACTGCATTCCCGTTGTGTCTGTCTCTGCATTCCCGTTGTGTCTGTCTCTGCATTGTCTCTGCATTCCCGTTGTGTCTGTCACTGCATTCCCGTTGTGTCTGTCTCTGCATTGTCACTGCATTCCCGTTGTGTCTGTCTCTGCATTGTCACTGCATTCCCGTTGTGTCTGTCTCTGCATTGTCACTGCATTCCCGTTGTGTCTGTCACTGCATTCCCGTTGTGTCTGTCTCTGCATTGTCACTGCATTCCCGTTGTGTCTGTCTCTGCATTGTCACTGCATTCCCGTTGTGTCTGTCTCTGCATTCCCGTTGTGTCTGTCTCTGCATTGTCACTGCATTCCCGTTGTGTCTGTCACTGCATTCCCGTTGTGTCTGTCACTGCATTCCCGTTGTGTCTGTCTCTGCATTGTCACTGCATTCCCGTTGTGTCTGTCTCTGCATTCCCGTTGTGTCTGTCTCTGCATTCCCGTTGTGTCTGTCTCTGCATTCCCGTTGTGTCTGTCACTGCATTCCCGCTGTGTCTGTCTCTGCATTCCCGTTGTGTCTGTCTCTGCATTCCCGTTGTGTCTGTCTCTGCATTGTCACTGCATTCCCGTTGTGTCTGTCACTGCATTCCCGTTGTGTCTGTCACTGCATTCCCGTTGTGTCTGTCTCTGCATTCCCGTTGTGTCTGTCACTGCATTCCCGTTGTGTCTGTCACTGCATTCCCGTTGTGTCTGTCTCTGCATTCCCGTTGTGTCTGTCTCTGCATTCCCGTTGTGTCTGTCTCTGCATTCCCGTTGTGTCTGTCTCTGCATTGTCACTGCATTCCCGTTGTGTCTGTCACTGCATTCCCGTTGTGTCTGTCACTGCATTCCCGTTGTGTCTGTCTCTGCATTCCCGTTGTGTCTGTCACTGCATTCCCGTTGTGTCTGTCACTGCATTCCCGTTGTGTCTGTCTCTGCATTCCCGTTGTGTCTGTCACTGCATTCCCGTTGTGTCTGTCACTGCATTCCCGTTGTGTCTGTCACTGCATTCCCGTTGTGTCTGTCTCTGCATTGTCACTGCATTCCCGTTGTGTCTGTCTCTGCATTCCCGTTGTGTCTGTCTCTGCATTGTCACTGCATTCCCGTTGTGTCTGTCTCTGCATTCCCGTTGTGTCTGTCTCTGCATTGTCACTGCATTCCCGTTGTGTCTGTCTCTGCATTCCCGTTGTGTCTGTCTCTGCATTCCCGTTGTGTCTGTCTCTGCATTGTCACTGCATTCCCGTTGTGTCTGTCACTGCATTCCCGTTGTGTCTGTCTCTGCATTCCCGTTGTGTCTGTCTCTGCATTGTCTCTGCATTCCCGTTGTGTCTGTCTCTGCATTCCCGTTGTGTCTGTCTCTGCATTCCCGTTGTGTCTGTCTCTGCATTCCCGTTGTGTCTGTCACTGCATTCCCGTTGTGTCTGTCTCTGCATTCCCGTTGTGTCTGTCACTGCATTCCCGTTGTGTCTGTCACTGCATTCCCGTTGTGTCTGTCTCTGCATTCCCGTTGTGTCTGTCCCTGCATTGTCCCTGCATTCCCGTTGTGTCTGTCTCTGCATTCCCGTTGTGTCTGTCACTGCATTCCCGTTGTGTCTGTCACTGCATTCCCGTTGTGTCTGTCACTGCATTCCCGTTGTGTCTGTCTCTGCATTCCCGTTGTGTCTGTCCCTGCATTGTCTCTGCATTCCCGTTGTGTCTGTCTCTGCATTCCCGTTGTGTCTGTCTCTGCATTGTCACTGCTTTCCCGTTGTGTCTGTCACTGCATTCCCGTTGTGTCTGTCTCTGCATTCCCGTTGTGTCTGTCTCTGCATTCCCGTTGTGTCTGTCTCTGCATTGTCACTGCTTTCCCGTTGTGTCTGTCACTGCATTCCCGTTGTGTCTGTCCCCGCATTGTCCCTGCATTCCCGTTGTGTCTGTCTCTGCATTCCCGTTGTGTCTGTCACTGCATTCCCGTTGTGTCTGTCTCTGCATTCCCGTTGTGTCTGTCTCTGCATTCCCGTTGTGTCTGTCTCTGCATTGTCTCTGCATTCCCGTTGTGTCTGTCTCTGCATTGTCACTGCATTCCCGTTGTGTCTGTCTCTGCATTGTCACTGCATTCCCGTTGTGTCTGTCTCTGCATTCCCGTTGTGTCTGTCTCTGCATTCCCGTTGTGTCTGTCTCTGCATTGTCACTGCATTCCCGTTGTGTCTGTCACTGCTTTCCCGTTGTGTCTGTCTCTGCATTCCCGTTGTGTCTGTCACTGCATTGTCACTGCTTTCCTGTTGTGTCTGTCACTGCATTCCCGTTGTGTCTGTCTCTGCATTCCCGTTGTGTCTGTCTCTGCATTCCCGTTGTGTCTGTCACTGCATTCCCGTTGTGTCTGTCTCTGCATTCCCGTTGTGTCTGTCTCTGCATTCCCGTTGTGTCTGTCTCTGCATTCCCGTTGTATCTGTCTCTGCATTGTCACGGCATTCCTGTTGTGTCTGTCTCTGCATTGTCACTGCATTCCCGTTGTGTCTGCCTCTGCATTGTCCCTGCATTCCCGTTGTGTCTGTCCCTGCATTCCCGTTGTGTCTGTCTCTGCATTCCCGTTGTGTCTGTCTCTGCATTCCCGTTGTGTCTGTCTCTGCATTGTCTCTGCATTCCCGTTGTGTCTGTCTCTGCATTCCCGTTGTGTCTGTCTCTGCATTCCCGTTGTGTCTGTCTCTGCATTGTCACTGCATTCCCGTTGTGTCTGTCTCTGCATTCCCGTTGTGTCTGTCTCTGCATTCCCGTTGTGTCTGTCTCTGCATTCCCGTTGTGTCTGTCTCTGCATTGTCACTGCATTCCCGTTGTGTCTGTCTCTGCATTGTCACTGCATTCCCGTTGTGTCTGTCTCTGCATTCCCGTTGTGTCTGTCTCTGCATTCCCGTTGTGTCTGTCTCTGCATTCCCGTTGTGTCTGTCTCTGCATTGTCACTGCATTCCCGTTGTGTCTGTCTCTGCATTCCCGTTGTGTCTGTCTCTGCATTCCCGTTGTGTCTGTCACTGCATTCCCGTTGTGTCTGTCTCTGCATTCCCGTTGTGTCTGTCACTGCATTGTCTCTGCATTCCCGTTGTGTCTGTCTCTGCATTCCCGTTGTGTCTGTCTCTGCATTCCCGTTGTGTCTGTCTCTGCATTCCCGTTGTGTCTGTCTCTGCATTCCCGTTGTGTCTGTCTCTGCATTGTCTCTGCATTCCCGTTGTGTCTGTCTCTGCATTGTCACTGCATTCCCGTTGTGTCTGTCTCTGCATTGTCACTGCATTCCCGTTGTGTCTGTCTCTGCATTCCTGTTGTGTCTGTCTCTGCATTGTCACTGCATTCCCGTTGTGTCTGTCTCTGCATTGTCTCTGCATTCCCGTTGTGTCTGTCACTGCATTCCCGTTGTGTCTGTCACTGCATTCCCGTTGTGTCTGTCTCTGCATTCGCGTTGTGTCTGTCTCTGCATTGTCTCTGCATTCCCGTTGTGTCTGTCTCTGCATTCCCGTTGTGTCTGTCTCTGCATTGTCACTGCATTCCCGTTGTGTCTGTCTCTGCATTCCCGTTGTGTCTGTCTCTGCATTGTCTCTGCATTCCCGTTGTGTCTGTCTCTGCATTCCCGTTGTGTCTGTCTCTGCATTGTCACTGCATTCCCGTTGTGTCTGTCTCTGCATTGTCTCTGCATTCCCGTTGTGTCTGTCACTGCATTCCCGTTGTGTCTGTCTCTGCATTGTCTCTGCATTCCCGTTGTGTCTGTCTCTGCATTGTCACTGCATTCCCGTTGTGTCTGTCACTGCATTCCCGTTGTGTCTGTCTCTGCATTCCCGTTGTGTCTGTCTCTGCATTGTCTCTGCATTCCCGTTGTGTCTGTCTCTGCATTCCCGTTGTGTCTGTCTCTGCATTCCCGTTGTGTCTGTCTCTGCATTCCCGTTGTGTCTGTCACTGCATTCCCGTTGTGTCTGTCTCTGCATTCCCGTTGTGTCTGTCACTGCATTCCCGTTGTGTCTGTCTCTGCATTCCCGTTGTGTCTGTCTCTGCATTCCCGTTGTGTCTGTCTCTGCATTCCCGTTGTGTCTGTCTCTGCATTGTCCCTGCATTCCCGTTGTGTCTGTCTCTGCATTCCCGTTGTGTCTTTCACTGCATTCCCGTTGTGTCTGTCTCTGCATTCCCGTTGTGTCTGTCTCTGCATTGTCACTGCTTTCCCGTTGTGTCTGTCACTGCATTCCCGTTGTGTCTGTCTCTGCATTCCCGTTGTGTCTGTCTCTGCATTCCCGTTGTGTCTGTCTCTGCATTGTCACTGCTTTCCCGTTGTGTCTGTCACTGCATTCCCGTTGTGTCTGTCCCCGCATTGTCCCTGCATTCCCGTTGTGTCTGTCTCTGCATTCCCGTTGTGTCTGTCACTGCATTCCCGTTGTGTCTGTCTCTGCATTCCCGTTGTGTCTGTCTCTGCATTCCCGTTGTGTCTGTCTCTGCATTGTCTCTGCATTCCCGTTGTGTCTGTCTCTGCATTGTCACTGCATTCCCGTTGTGTCTGTCTCTGCATTCCCGTTGTGTCTGTCTCTGCATTCCCGTTGTGTCTGTCACTGCATTCCCGTTGTGTCTGTCTCTGCATTGTCACTGCATTCCCGTTGTGTCTGTCTCTGCATTGTCACTGCATTCCCGTTGTGTCTGTCTCTGCATTCCCGTTGTGTCTGTCTCTGCATTCCCGTTGTGTCTGTCTCTGCATTGTCACTGCATTCCCGTTGTGTCTGTCACTGCTTTCCCGTTGTGTCTGTCTCTGCATTCCCGTTGTGTCTGTCACTGCATTGTCACTGCTTTCCTGTTGTGTCTGTCACTGCATTCCCGTTGTGTCTGTCTCTGCATTCCCGTTGTGTCTGTCTCTGCATTCCCGTTGTGTCTGTCACTGCATTCCCGTTGTGTCTGTCTCTGCATTCCCGTTGTGTCTGTCTCTGCATTCCCGTTGTGTCTGTCTCTGCATTCCCGTTGTGTCTGTCACTGCATTCCCGTTGTGTCTGTCTCTGCATTCCCGTTGTGTCTGTCTCTGCATTCCCGTTGTATCTGTCTCTGCATTGTCACGGCATTCCTGTTGTGTCTGTCTCTGCATTGTCACTGCATTCCCGTTGTGTCTGCCTCTGCATTGTCCCTGCATTCCCGTTGTGTCTGTCCCTGCATTCCCGTTGTGTCTGTCTCTGCATTCCCGTTGTGTCTGTCTCTGCATTCCCGTTGTGTCTGTCTCTGCATTGTCTCTGCATTCCCGTTGTGTCTGTCTCTGCATTCCCGTTGTGTCTGTCTCTGCATTGTCACTGCATTCCCGTTGTGTCTGTCTCTGCATTCCCGTTGTGTCTGTCTCTGCATTGTCACTGCATTCCCGTTGTGTCTGTCTCTGCATTGTCACTGCATTCCCGTTGTGTCTGTCTCTGCATTCCCGTTGTGTCTGTCTCTGCATTCCCGTTGTGTCTGTCTCTGCATTCCCGTTGTGTCTGTCTCTGCATTGTCACTGCATTCCCGTTGTGTCTGTCTCTGCATTCCCGTTGTGTCTGTCTCTGCATTCCCGTTGTGTCTGTCACTGCATTCCCGTTGTGTCTGTCTCTGCATTCCCGTTGTGTCTGTCACTGCATTGTCTCTGCATTCCCGTTGTGTCTGTCTCTGCATTCCCGTTGTGTCTGTCTCTGCATTCCCGTTGTGTCTGTCTCTGCATTCCCGTTGTGTCTGTCACTGCATTCCCGTTGTGTCTGTCTCTGCATTCCCGTTGTGTCTGTCTCTGCATTGTCTCTGCATTCCCGTTGTGTCTGTCTCTGCATTCCCGTTGTGTCTGTCTCTGCATTCCCGTTGTGTCTGTCTCTGCATTGTCTCTGCATTCCCGTTGTGTCTGTCTCTGCATTGTCACTGCATTCCCGTTGTGTCTGTCTCTGCATTGTCACTGCATTCCCGTTGTGTCTGTCTCTGCATTGTCACTGCATTCCCGTTGTGTCTGTCTCTGCATTCCTGTTGTGTCTGTCTCTGCATTGTCACGGCATTCCCGTTGTGTCTGTCTCTGCATTCCCGTTGTGTCTGTCACTGCATTCCCGTTGTGTCTGTCACTGCATTCCCGTTGTGTCTGTCTCTGCATTCGCGTTGTGTCTGTCTCTGCATTGTCACTGCATTCCCGTTGTGTCTGTCTCTGCATTCCCGTTGTGTCTGTCACTGCATTCCCGTTGTGTCTGTCTCTGCATTGTCACTGCATTCCCGTTGTGTCTGTCTCTGCATTCCCGTTGTGTCTGTCACTGCATTCCCGTTGTGTCTGTCTCTGCATTGTCACTGCATTCCCGTTGTGTCTGTCTCTGCATTCCCGTTGTGTCTGTCTCTGCATTGTCACTGCATTCCCGTTGTGTCTGTCTCTGCATTCCCGTTGTGTCTGTCTCTGCATTGTCTCTGCATTCCCGTTGTGTCTGTCTCTGCATTCCCGTTGTGTCTGTCTCTGCATTGTCTCTGCATTCCCGTTGTGTCTGTCTCTGCATTGTCTCTGCATTCCCGTTGTGTCTGTCACTGCATTCCCGTTGTGTCTGTCTCTGCATTCCCGTTGTGTCTGTCTCTGCATTGTCTCTGCATTCCCGTTGTGTCTGTCTCTGCATTCCCGTTGTGTCTGTCTCTGCATTGTCACTGCATTCCCGTTGTGTCTGTCTCTGCATTGTCTCTGCATTCCCGTTGTGTCTGTCACTGCATTCCCGTTGTGTCTGTCTCTGCATTGTCTCTGCATTCCCGTTGTGTCTGTCTCTGCATTGTCACTGCATTCCCGTTGTGTCTGTCTCTGCATTCCCGTTGTGTCTGTCTCTGCATTGTCTCTGCATTCCCGTTGTGTCTGTCTCTGCATTCCCATTGTGTCTGTCACTGCATTCCCGTTGTATCTGTCTCTGCATTGTCACTGCATTCCCGTTGTGTCTGCTCGTTCCGTTGATGCTATCTCTCACCTCCTTTGTTAACCATGGCTATGTTTTATTGATAAATTGAGCTCTTGTCTCTTAAGGGTATTAAACTAAATCGTCTCTGAAAACCTCCCACAGTTTATCTGCAGTTTAACCCAAACAACATCTCTACTTCCTACAGAATCTAAAGAAATTCAGCATGTCTGCATCGACTCTCACAAACTTCTACAGATGTGCCATAGAGAGCATCCTATCCGTCTGCATCACAGCCTGGTATGGCAACTGCTCGGTCCAAGATCGCAAGAAACTGTAGACTGGTGAACTCAGCCCAACACATCACACAAGCTGCCACCCTCACATTGATCCTGTCTACACCTCCCGCTGCCTCAGGAAGGCAGACAGCATTATCAGAGACCCCTCCCACCCAGGCATTGCCTTCTTCCAGACCCTTCCATTCACTAATTAGAACTGACTGCCAGCAGTAAATGGCTGATACTTGGAGTCGGAAAGCAGTCAATTACAAACTGCTGAGTCCGTCCCAAGTCTGCGATCTCACAGAAAAAGAAGGCGATTCTTATACATTATAGGATCAAGATAACATGAATACAACTTGGTCAGGAATTTGATCGAAAGTAAAACATAAGTAATAATTGTTACAATGGCGTCACCTTGCTGACCTTTAGGGGAGTGGAGTCTCATATCATTATCTTGTCTTTGTTTTAAGAACTGGACAAACTTGTTTACATACATGAAGAGACAGTTGTTCAGCTTGTTATGTATTGAGACTACTTTTAGTCTCATGATGAAAACACCTTATCTTAGAATTTCAGAGTCACTCGGTTCTTAGGTCAAGTCGACCTCGGCTGTGTATATCTGTGTATTTTGAATCTGTGCCTTAGGTTATGTGAAAATCCGTTTAAATTCAATTGTACTAAGAAGACTTGACTAGTTTTCCCATCATGCCATTATTTGCTTCATACAATACCACAGTCAGTCTCAGTCTTTTTTAAAAATCCTGTGAAATGAAATGAAAAATGAAAATCGCTTATTGTCACGAGTAGGCTTCAATGAAGTTACTGTGAAAAGCCCCTAGTCGCCACATTCCGGCGCCTGTTCGGGGAGGCTGGTACGGGAAGCACGCTTTACCAAAATCTATAATCTTAGTAACTGTGTTAACTTTCTCCTTTTCAAACCAAACATCGTATTTGATGATATTATGATCAATCACCTGCTGTTAACTAAGCCTGCCTCAAGGGTGGCACGGTGGCGCAGTGGTTAGCACTGTTGCCTCACGGCGCCGAGGTCCCGGGTTCGATCCTGGCCCCGCATCACTGTCCGTGTGGAGTTTGCACATTCTCCCCGTGTCTGCGTGGGTTTCACCCCCACAACCCAAAGATGTGCAGGGTAGTTGGATTGGCCACACTATATTGACCCTTAATTAGAAATACGAAGAATTGGGTAGTCTAAAATGTATTTAAAAATAACTAAGACTGGCTCATTACTCGTGACTGAACATATCGATGTGACATGGAGCACACAACTGATGTGGAATCTTGTCTGAATGGGTCAGTGCTAAGTGCCCATCTCCATGTGTAGCATGATAGATTTTACTCTGGTGTCCTGTGAGGCTCTGATATGAAACCTCTCTCTGCATCTCCTCTCCCCGCCACTCTCTCTGGATACAATGTAATCAGGATTCATTCCTCGTGTGATCTCGGAGAGATGGAGGCAAGGCTGGAATGCTGGATGACCACAGGAATCTGGAAGATGATAAATGCAATTGCTGCTGATCATTGGTTCATTGAGATCTGACACAATCTCAGCCATTAGCAGAAACAATAGGTAAGAGTTTCGATTGCTGAGCCAACCATGACTGTGGTCAGGTTTTGCGAACACTGAAATCTCCTCCACCCTAAATACCATGTTGGTCGTGGGTTAAATGATCCCACAGAAGAATATTTTACTCTGGGCGCCATCAGTAACTTTCCTGATATTAATGCAACACTGGAAAGGAAGCTGTGTAGATACTGATGAATGAATGAATGAATATCACTTATTGTCACGAGTAGGCTTCAAATGGAGTTACTGTGAAAAGCCCCTAGTCGCCACATTCCGGCGCCTGTTCGGGGAGGCTGTTATGGGAATCGAACCGTACTGCTGGCCTGCTTTCAAAGCCAGCGATTTAGCCCTGTGCTAAACAGCCCCTTTACCTGATGGGTGAACTTTGCAAGAATGTTCTGCTTCTATTTTCAGTTCTCCCCTCAGAGGGGTCAGTCAGGGTCAGTCAGGGTCAGTCTGGGTCAATTAGGGTCAGTCACAGTCAGACAGGGTCAGTCAGGGTGAATCAGGGTCAGTCACAGTCAATCGGGGTCAGTCAAGTTAGGACACCGTCATCAAAGGGGGTCCAGCAACACAACAACTACCACAAACACATTGCGCACCAGAAGAAAATGGTTGTCCAAGGACAGATGGTGCAGTGGTTAGCACTGCTGCCTTATGGCGCCGAGGACCTGGGTTCGATCCCGGCTCTGGGTCACTGTCCGTGTGCAGTTTGCACATTTTTTCATAGAATTTACAGTGCAGAAGGAGGCCATTCGGCCCATTGAGTCTGCACCGGCTCTTGGAAAGAGCACCCTACACAAGGTCAACACCTCCACCCTATCCCTATAACCCAGTCACCCCACCCAACACTAACGGCAATTTTGGACACTAAGGGCAATTTAGCATGGCCAATCCACCTAACCCGCACATCTTTGGACTGTGGGAGGAATCCGGAGCACCCGGAGGAAACCCACACACACACGGGGAGGATGTGCAGACTCCACACAGACAGTGACCCAAGCTGGAATCGAACCTGGGACCCTGTGTCTGCGTGGGTTTCACCCCACAGCCCAAAGATGTGCAGGTTAGGTGGATTGGCCATGCTAAATTGCTAAATTGCCCCTTAACTGGAAAAAATGAATTGAGTACTCTAAATTTATAAAAAAAGAACATGGTTGTCCATAATCATTTTGATTCCTCATTTCTTTACTCTTAATTTGCAGGTAACAGCAGTGGCTCTGGTTAATACACAGACCCACAGACAAAAGAGATGCAGAGAATCTGCATAGGGGAGCACGGTAGCATGGTGGTTAGCATCATGCTTCACAGCTCCAGGGTCCAGGTTCGATTCCCGGCTTGGGTCACTGTCTGTGCGGAGTCTGCACGTCCTCCCCGTGTGTGCGTGGGTTTCCTCCGGGTGCTCCGGTTTCCTCCCACAGTCCAAAGATGTGCGGGTTAGGTGGATTGGCCATGCTAAATTGCCCGTAGTGTCCTAAAAAGTAAGGTTAAGGGGGGGTTGGGTTACGGGTATAGGGTGGATACGTGGGTTTGAGTAGGGTGATCATTGCTCGGCACAACATCGAGGGCCGAAGGGCCTGTTCTGTGCTGTACTGTTCTATGTTCTATGTTCTAAAAAGAGAGGAGATCCATGTTAGGAAGTGGCGTTCACTGAGACCCTGGATAGGATGTTACCATGGGCTTCAGAACCCCGGAGTCAGGACCAGATCCGGAGCCCGAGCCCGCACTTGGCCGGAACCAGACTGCGGAGAAGCTGATTTCCCAGAGGCAGCGCCTGAATCTTCCTTTGTTGTGTCTGTGTCTGCGTCTGCATTGTCACTGCATTCCCGTTGTGTCTGTCTGTGCATTCCCGTTGTGTCTGTCTCTGCATTGTCACTGCATTCCCGTTGTGTCTGTCACTGCATTCCCGTTGTGTCTGTCTCTGCATTGTCACGGCATTCCCGTTGTGTCTGTCTCTGCATTCCCGTTGTGTCTGTCTCTGCATTGTCACGGCATTCCCGTTGTGTCTGTCACTGCATTCCCGTTGTGTCTGTCTCTGCATTCCCGTTGTGTCTTTCACTGCATTCCCGTTGTGTCTGTCACTGCATTCCCGTTGTGTCTGTCTCTGCATTGTCACTGCATTCCCGTTGTGTCTGTCTCTGCATTGTCACTGCATTCCCGTTGTGTCTGTCACTGCATTCCCGTTGTGTCTGTCTCTGCATTCCCGTTGTGTCTGTCACTGCATTCCCGTTGTGTCTGTCTCTGCATTCCCGTTGTGTCTTTCACTGCATTCCCGTTGTGTCTGTCACTGCATTCCCGTTGTGTCTGTCTCTGCATTGTCACTGCATTCCCGTTGTGTCTGTCTCTGCATTGTCACTGCTTTCCCGTTGTGTCTGTCACTGCATTCCCGTTGTGTCTGTCTCTGCATTCCCGTTGTGTCTGTCTCTGCATTCCCGTTGTGTCTGTCTCTGCATTCCCGTTGTGTCTGTCCCTGCATTCCCGTTGTGTCTGTCTCTGCATTCCCGTTGTGTCTGTCACTGCATTCCCGTTGTGTCTGTCACTGCATTCCCGTTGTGTCTGTCTCTGCATTCCCGTTGTGTCTGTCTCTGCATTCCCGTTGTGTCTGTCTCTGCATTCCCGTTGTATCTGTCTCTGCATTGTCACGGCATTCCTGTTGTGTCTGTCTCTGCATTGTCACTGCATTCCCGTTGTGTCTGCCTCTGCATTGTCCCTGCATTCCCGTTGTGTCTGTCCCTGCATTCCCGTTGTGTCTGTCTCTGCATTCCCGTTGTGTCTGTCTCTGCATTCCCGTTGTGTCTGTCTCTGCATTGTCACTGCTTTCCCGTTGTGTCTGTCCCTGCATTCCCGTTGTGTCTGTCTCTGCATTGTCACTGCATTCCCGTTGTGTCTGTCTCTGCATTGTCACTGCATTCCCGTTGTGTCTGTCACTGCATTCCCGTTGTGTCTGTCTCTGCATTCCCGTTGTGTCTGTCACTGCATTCCCGTTGTGTCTGTCTCTGCATTCCCGTTGTGTCTGTCACTGCATTCCCATTGTGTCTGTCTCTGCATTGTCACTGCATTCCCGTTGTGTCTGTCTCTGCATTCCCGTTGTGTCTGTCTCTGCATTCCCGTTGTGTCTGTCTCTGCATTCCCGTTGTGTCTGTCTCTGCATTCCCGTTGTGTCTGTCTCTGCATTGTCACTGCATTCCCGTTGTGTCTGTCTCTGCATTGTCTCTGCATTCCCGTTGTGTCTGTCTCTGCATTCCCGTTGTGTCTGTCACTGCATTCCCGTTGTGTCTGTCACTGCATTCCCGTTGTGTCTGTCACTGCATTCCCATTGTGTCTGTCTCTGCACTGTCTCTGCATTCCCGTTGTGTCTGTCTCTGCATTCCCGTTGTGTCTGTCACTGCATTCCCATTGTGTCTGTCTCTGCATTGTCTCTGCATTCCCGTTGTGTCTGTCACTGCATTCCCATTGTGTCTGTCTCTGCATTGTCACTGCATTCCCGTTGTGTCTGTCTCTGCATTCCCGTTGTGTCTGTCTCTGCATTCCCGTTGTGTCTGTCTCTGCATTGTCACTGCATTCCCGTTGTGTCTGTCTCTGCATTCCCGTTGTGTCTGTCTCTGCATTGTCACTGCATTCCCGTTGTGTCTGTCTCTGCATTGTCACTGCATTCCCGTTGTGTCTGTCTCTGCATTCCCGTTGTGTCTGTCTCTGCATTGTCACTGCATTCCCGTTGTGTCTGTCTCTGCATTGTCACTGCATTCCCGTTGTGTCTGTCTCTGCATTCCCGTTGTGTCTGTCTCTGCATTGTCACTGCATTCCCGTTGTGTCTGTCTCTGCATTGTCACTGCATTCCCGTTGTGTCTGTCTCTGCATTCCCGTTGTGTCTGTCTCTGCATTCCCGTTGTGTCTGTCTCTGCATTCCCGTTGTGTCTGTCTCTGCATTCCCGTTGTGTCTGTCTCTGCATTGTCACTGCATTCCCGTTGTGTCTGTCTCTGCATTGTCACTGCATTCCCGTTGTGTCTGTCTCTGCATTGTCTCTGCATTCCCGTTGTGTCTGTCACTGCATTCCCGTTGTGTCTGTCACTGCATTGTCACTGCATTCCCGTTGTGTCTGTCTCTGCATTCCCGTTGTGTCTGTCTCTGCATTCCCGTTGTGTCTGCCTCTGCATTGTCACTGCATTCCCGTTGTGTCTGTCTCTGTATTGTCACGGCATTCCCGTTGTGTCTGTCTCTGCATTCCTGTTGTGTCTGCCTCTGCATTGTCACTGCATTCCCGTTGTGTCTGTCACTGCATTCCCGTTGTGTCTGTCTCTGCATTCCCGTTGTGTCTGTCACTGCATTCCCGTTGTGTCTGTCACTGCATTCCCGTTGTGTCTGTCTCTGCATTCCTGTTGTGTCTGTCTCTGCATTGTCTCTGCATTCCCGTTGTGTCTGTCACTGCATTCCCGTTGTGTCTGTCTCTGCATTGTCTCTGCATTCCCGTTGTGTCTGTCTCTGCATTGTCTCTGCATTCCCGTTGTGTCTGTCTCTGCATTGTCTCTGCATTCCCGTTGTGTCTGCCTCTGCATTGTCACTGCATTCCCGTTGTGTCTGTCTCTGCATTCCCGTTGTGTCTGTCTCTGCATTGTCTCTGCATTCCCGTTGTGTCTGTCTCTGCATTCCCGTTGTGTCTGTCTCTGCATTGTCTCTGCATTCCCGTTGTGTCTGTCTCTGCATTCCTGTTGTGTCTGTCTCTGCATTCCCGTTGTGTCTGTCTCTGCATTGTCTCTGCATTCCCGTTGTGTCTGTCACTGCATTCCCATTGTGTCTGTCTCTGCATTGTCACTGCATTCCCGTTGTGTCTGTCTCTGCATTCCCGTTGTGTCTGTCTCTGCATTCCCGTTGTGTCTGTCTCTGCATTGTCACTGCATTCCCGTTGTGTCTGTCTCTGCATTCCTGTTGTGTCTGTCTCTGCATTCCCGTTGTGTCTGTCTCTGCATTGTCTCTGCATTCCCGTTGTGTCTGTCACTGCATTCCCGTTGTGTCTGTCTCTGCATTGTCTCTGCATTCCCGTTGTGTCTGTCTCTGCATTCCCGTTGTGTCTGCCTCTGCATTCCCGTTGTGTCTGTCTCTGCATTGTCTCTGCATTCCCGTTGTGTCTGTCACTGCATTCCCGTTGTGTCTGTCACTGCATTCCCGTTGTGTCTGTCTCTGCATTCCCGTTGTGTCTGTCTCTGCATTCCCGTTGTGTCTGCCTCTGCATTGTCACTGCATTCCCGTTGTGTCTGTCTCTGCATTCCCGTTGTGTCTGTCACTGCATTCCCGTTGTGTCTGTCTCTGCATTCCCGTTGTGTCTGTCTCTGCATTCCCGTTGTGTCTGCCTCTGCATTGTCACTGCATTCCCGTTGTGTCTGTCTCTGCATTCCCGTTGTGTCTGCCTCTGCATTGTCACTGCATTCCCGTTGTGTCTGTCACTGCATTCCCGTTGTGTCTGTCTCTGCATTCCCGTTGTGTCTGTCTCTGCATTCCCGTTGTGTCTGTCTCTGCATTGTCACTGCATTCCCGTTGTGTCTGTCTCTGCATTGTCACGGCATTCCCGTTGTGTCTGTCACTGCATTCCCGTTGTGTCTGTCACTGCATTCCCGTTGTGTCTGTCACTGCATTCCCGTTGTGTCTGTCTCTGCATTGTCACTGCATTCCCGTTGTGTCTGTCTCTGCATTGTCACTGCATTCCCGTTGTGTCTGTCTCTGCATTGTCTCTGCATTCCCGTTGTGTCTGTCTCTGCATTGTCACTGCATTCCCGTTGTGTCTGTCACTGCATTCCCGTTGTGTCTGTCTCTGCATTCCCGTTGTGTCTGCCTCTGCATTGTCACTGCATTCCCGTTGTGTCTGTCTCTGCATTGTCACTGCATTCCCGTTGTGTCTGTCACTGCATTCCCGTTGTGTCTGTCACTGCATTCCCGTTGTGTCTGTCTCTGCATTCCCGTTGTGTCTGTCTCTGCATTGTCACTGCATTCCCGTTGTGTCTGTCTCTGCATTGTCACTGCATTCCCGTTGTGTCTGTCTCTGCATTGTCACTGCATTCCCGTTGTGTCTGTCACTGCATTCCCGTTGTGTCTGTCTCTGCATTCCCGTTGTGTCTGTCTCTGCATTCCCGTTGTGTCTGTCTCTGCATTGTCTCTGCATTCCCGTTGTATCTGTCTCTGCATTCCCGTTGTGTCTGTCTCTGCATTGTCACTGCATTCCCGTTGTGTCTGTCTCTGCATTGTCACTGCATTCCCGTTGTGTCTGTCTCTGCATTGTCACTGCATTCCCGTTGTGTCTGTCACTGCATTCCCGTTGTGTCTGTCTCTGCATTCCCGTTGTGTCTGTCTCTGCATTCCCGTTGTGTCTGTCTCTGCATTGTCTCTGCATTCCCGTTGTATCTGTCTCTGCATTCCCGTTGTGTCTGTCTCTGCATTGTCTCTGCATTCCCGTTGTGTCTGTCTCTGCATTGTCTCTGCATTCCCGTTGTGTCTGTCTCTGCATTGTCACTGCATTCCCGTTGTATCTGTCTCTGCATTGTCACTGCATTCCCGTTGTATCTGTCTCTGCATTGTCACTGCATTCCCGTTGTGTCTGTCTCTGCATTCCCGTTGTGTCTGTCTCTGCATTCCCGTTGTGTCTGTCTCTGCATTGTCACTGCATTCCCGTTGTGTCTGTCACTGCATTCCCGTTGTTCTGTCTCTGCATTGTCACTGCATTCCTGTTGTGTCTGCTCGTTCGGTTGATGCTATCTCTCACCTCCTTTGTTAACCATGGCTATGTTTTATTGATAAATTGAGCTCTTGCCCCTTGAAGGTATTAAACTAAATCGTCTCTGAACGCCCCCCACCCACCCCACAATTTACTTGTAGTTTTACCTAATTAGGGCGGCACGGTAGCACAGTGGTTAGCACAGTTGCTTTACGGCACCAGGGCCTCAGGTTCGATTCCCGGCTTGGGTCACTGTCTGTGCGGAGTCTGCACGTTCTCCCCGTGTCTGCGTGGGTTTCCTCCGGGTGCTCCGGTTTCCTCCCACAAGTCCCGAAAGACGTGCTGTTAGGTGAATTGGACATTCTGAATTCTCCCTCTGTGTACCCGGACAGGCGCCGCAATGTGGCGACTGGGGGCTTTTCACAGTAACTTCATTGCAGTGTTAATGTCAGCCTACTTGTGCCAGTAAAAAAGATTATTATTATCAATAGTTTTGATGAGTTGATATTGTCAGTCTCAGCCTGTTAAAGCTCGCTTTACCGAAATCCAGAATCTTAGTAACTGTGTAAACTTTCTCCTTTTCAAACCAAACTTTAAGTTTGATGATATTATGATCAATCTTCACTTGCTGTTAACTAAGCCTGCCTCAAGGGTGGCACGGTGGCGCAGTGGTTAGCACTGTTGCCTCACGGCGCCGAGGTCCCGGGTTCGATCCTGGCCCCGCATCACTGTCCGTGTGGAGTTTGCACATTCTCCCCGTGTCTGCGTGGGTTTCACCCCCACAACCCAAAGATGTGCAGGGTAGTTGGATAGGCCAAGCTAAATTGCCCCTTAATTAGAAATAAGAAGAATTGGGTAGTCTAAAATGTATTTAACAATAACTAAGCCTGGCTCATTACTCGTGACTGAATATATTGATATGACATGGAGCACACAACTGATGTGGAACCTTATCTGAATGGGTCAGTGCTAAGCGCCCATCTCCATGTGTAGCATGATAGATTTTACTCTGGTGTCCTGTGAGGCTCTGATGTGAAACCTCTCTCTGCATCTCCTCTCCCCGCCACTCTCTCTGGATACAATGTAATCAGGATTCATTCCTCGTGTGATCTCGGAGAGACGGATGCAAGGCTGGAATGCTGGATGACCACAGGAATCTGGAAGATGATAAATGCAGTTGCTGCTGAACATTGGTTCATTGAGATCTGACACAATCTCAGCGATTAGCAGGAACAATAGGTAAGAGTTTCGATTGCTGAGCCAACCAAGACTGTGGTCAGGTTTTACGAACACTGGAATCTCCTCCACCCTAAATACCATGTTGGTCGTGGGTTAAATGATCCCACAGAAGAATATTTTACTCTGGGCGCCATCAGTAACTTTCCTGATATTAATGCAACACTGGAAAGGAAGCTGTGTAGATGCTGATGGGTGAACTTTGCAAGAATGTTCTGTTTGTATTTTCAGTTCTCCACTCAGAGAACCCCAGGACTGGGTTTTCCTTCAGTTGCTGTACATTCCCTGATAAGGTACACAGCAGGCCATCTAGCCCATCCAATCTGTTTTGTTGAGATCTTAGTGGATCTCTGGCCTAATTCCATATGTTTGCCTTTGCTTCACATCCTTTAATACCCTTGTCTAATAAAAATCCATCTATCTCAGTTTAAGGGTAGCGCGGTAGCATAGTGGTTAGCACTATAGCTTCACAGCGGCAAGGACCCAGGTTCAATTCCCGCTTGGGTCACTATCTGCGGAGTCTGCACGTTCTCCCCGTGTCTGCGTGGGTTTCCTCTGGGTGCTCTGGTTTCTTCCCACAGCCCAAAGATGTGCAGGTTGGGTGGATTGGCCATGATAAATTACCCTTAGGTTAGGTGGGGCTGTTGGGTTACGGGGATAGGGTGGAGGTGTGGGCTTGAGCAGGGTGCTCTTTCCAAAGGCCGGTGCAGACTCGATGGGCCGAATGGCCTCCTTCTGCACTGTAAATTGTATGATTCTATGAAGAATTAATAATTGATCTGACATCAATCGCAATCTGTGGAATAGAGTTCTGAACTTTTAGCATCCTTTGTGTGAAGAAATGTTGCCTAATTTCGTTCCTGAAAGGTCTGGCGAGAATTTTTTCACTGCACCCCCTAGTCCTAGATTTCCAAAACCAGTGGGAATTGTATTTCTCCCTATCGACTGTCTATTCCCCTTAATATCTGGAAAATTTAGATCAAATTCCTCGGGCGCGATTCTCCGCACTCACGACGGGGCGGAGAATAGCGGGCGGCGCAAATTTTTACAGCGACGCTGGTCCGACGCCCTCCCGCTATTCTCCCCCCCCCCACACCCGCCCCCCGACATGAATCGCTGCTCGCCGTAAAAAAACGGCGAGCAGCGATTCTCCCCTGGCCGATGGGCCGATTTCCAAGGCCTTTACGGCCGTTTTCACGAATTTGAATACACCTGCTGTACAAGTTCGTGAAAACGGCGGCAAAGTGCCGTTCTGCACAACCATGCCACCGATTGGCACGACCGCGCATGCGTGGGTCTGACGCCTATGCGCGGATGACGTCATCATTTGCGTCAGCCGTCGCTAACTTTGGCGCGCGGGCTTAGCGAAATTTGTTAAGCCCGCGATGCCGTAGTTCACGGGGCCGCGATGCTAGCCCCGACCGGGGAGCAGAATCGGGTCCCGGGAGGGGGCGCGGAGGCTGCCGTGAAACACGGCCGGCTTCGTGGCAGCCTTCACGACTCTCCGCCTTTGCGGAGAATCGCGCCCCTCAACTTTTTACATTTCCTCGTTTGTAAGACCTCTCCATGTTTAACCCTTGGAGGTCTCAGTGTCCTTCAGGTAAATCAACACTGCTCTACTCCCCAGGCCAATGTCTTCTTGCTGGTGATACAAAGAAGAAAGGACAATACACCCAGGAACAGGCCCTTCGGCCCTCCAAGTCTGCGCCGATCACGTGTCCTATCCAGACCAATCGCCTGTATCCTTCTCCACCCCGTCTGTTCATGTGCCAATCCAGATAAGTCTGAAAGGTCGCTAACGTATCTGCCTCAACCACCTCACTTGGCCGTGCATCCCACCTCCACCCTCTGTGTGAAAAACTTCTCCCGCCCATCTCCACTGAACCTTTCCCCCATCACCTTGAACTTGTGCCCCCCTTGTAATTGTCATTTCCACCCTGGGATAAAGCCTCCAACTGTTCACCCTATCTATGCCCCTCATAATTTTATAAACTTCTATCAGGTCGCCCTTCAGCCTCCGTCTCTCTCTCTCTCTCTCTCTCTCTCTCGAGAAGAAGAATCCTAGTTTATCACCTCATAGCTAATAGCCTCCATAAAATAAATAACCTTTTATTGTCACAGTAGGCTTACATTAACACTGCAATGAAGTTACTGTGAAAAGCCCCTAGTCGCCACATTCCGGCGCCTGTTCGGGTACATAGAGGGAGAATTGAGATTTCTCAGCTGGTACAGGATTGAACCCACCCTGCTGGCCTTGTTCTGCATCACAAACCAGCTGTCTAGCCCACTGAGCTGGTTTACCATACCTAGCAACAGGCCGGTAAACCATTTCTCTACTCTCTCCAAAGCTCCCATGTCCTGGTAGTGTGGTGATATCAAGGAACATCTGATGATACTGGATACTGCTGGTTGTCACAATATTCTGGCAACAGTCCTGAAGATTTGGGCGGCACGGTAGCACAGTGGTTAGCACTGTTGCCTCACAGCTCCAGATGCCCAGGTTCGATTCCTGGCTTGGGTCCCTGTCTGTGCAGAGTCTGCACGTTCACCCTTTGTCTGCGTGGGTTTCCTCCGGGTGCTCCATTTCCTACCACAGTCCAAAGCAGCACGGTAGCATTGTGGATAGCACAATGGCTTCACAGCTCCAGGGTCCCAGGTTCGATTCCCGGCTTGGGTCACTGTCTGTGCGGAGTCTGCACATCCTCCCCGTGTCTGCGTGGGTTTCCTCCGGGTGCTCCGGTTTCCTCCCACAGTCCAAAGATGTGCAGGTTAGGTGGATTGGCCATGATAAATTGCTCTTCGTGTCCAAAATTGCCCTTAGTGTTGGGTGGGGTTACTGGGTTATTGGGATGGGGGAGGTGTTGGGTAGGGTGCTCTTTCCAAGGGCCGGTGCAGACTCGATGGGCCAAATGGCCTCTTTCTACACTGTAAATTCTATCTATAAAATGCGCGGTTAGGTGGATTGGCCGTGCTAAATTGCCCTTAGGTTAGGTGAGGTTACTAGATTACAGGGACAGGGTGAAGGTGTGGGCTTGGGTAGAGCGCTCTTTCCAAGAGCCAGTGCAGACTCGATGGGCCAAATGGCCTCCTTCTGCACTGTAAATTCGATGATTCTATGGCTTGTGCTCCAGAACTTGCTGCACCCCTAGCCAAGCTGTTCCAGTACAGCTACAACACTGGGATCTACCCGGCAATGGGGAAACTTGCCCACGTGTGTCCTGTACACAAGAAACAGGACAAATCCAACCCAGCCAATTACCATCCCATCTACTCTCCATCATCAGGCAAGTGATGGAAAGGATCAGGAACAATGTTATCAAGTGGCATTCAGCTCCTGACCTCATTACAGCCTTGGTTCAAACATGGACAAAAGAGCTGAATGCCAGAGGTGAGGTGAGAGTGACTGCCCTGACATAAAGACAGCATTTGACAGAACACAGAACATACAGTGCAGAAAGAGACCATTCGGCCCATCGAGTCTGCACCGACCCACTTAAGCCCTCACTTCCACCTTATCCCCGTAACCCAATAACCCCTTCTAACCTTTTTGGACACTAAGGGGCAATTTAGCATGGCCAATCCACCTAACCTGTACGTCTTTGGACTGTGGGAGGAAACCGGAGCACCCGGAGGAAACCGGGGAGACACGGGGAGACTCCGCACAGACAGTGACCCAGCGGGGAATCGAACCTGGGACCCTGGCGCTGTGAAGACACAATGCTAGCCACTTGTGCTACCGTGCTGCCCCCAATTGACAGAGCTCCTCTGCATTTGACAGCATTTGACCGAGTGTGGCATCAAGGAGCCCGAGCTAAACTGGAGTCAATGGGAATCAGGGGAAACTCTCCGCTGGTTGGGGTCATACCCGGCACAAAGGGAGATGGTTGTGGTGGTTGGAGGTCAATCATCTCAGCTCCAGGACATCACTGCAGGAGTTCCACAGGGTAGTGTCCTCGGCCCAACCATCTTCAGCTGCTTCATCAATAACCACCCTTCCATCATAAGGCCAGAAGTAGAGATGTTTGCGGATGACTGCACAATGTTCAGCACCATTCACAACTCCTCAGATACTGAAACAGTCCCTGTCCAAATGCAGCAAGACCTGGACAATATCCAGGCTTGGGGCTGACAAGTTACATTCGCGCCACACAAGTGCCAGGCAAAGACTATCACCTACAAGAGAGGATCTAACCATCACCCCACGACATTCAATGACATTACCATCACTGAGTCCCCCACAATAAACATCCTGGGGGTTACCATTGATCAGAAACTGAACTGGACCCAGCCACATTAATAATGTGGCTACAAGAGCAGGTCAGAGGCTGGGAATCCTACGGTGAGTAACTCACCTCCTGACTCCCCAAAGCCTGTCCACTACCTACACGGCACAAGTTAGGAGTGTAATGGAATACTCTCCACTTGCCTGGATCAGTACAGCTCCAACAACACTCAAGAAGCTCGACACCATCCAGGACAAAGCAGCCCCGCTTGATTGCTCCCCCTTCCTCTAAACATTCAAACCCTCCAGCACCGACGCACAGTGGCAGCCGTGTGTACCGTCTACAAGATGCACTGCAGTAACTCACCAATGTTCCTTAGACAGCACCTTCCAAACCCATGACCACTACCATCTAGAAGGACAAGAGCAGCAGATACCTGGGAACCCCACCACCTGGAGGTTCCCCTCCAAGTCACTCACCACCCTGACTTGGAAATATATCGGCCGTTCCTTCACTGTCGCCAGGGCAACATCCTGGAACTCCCTCCCTAACAGCACAGGGTGTGTACCTACCCCTCAGGGACTGCAGCAGTTCAAGAAGGCAGCTCACCCCCACCTCCTGAAGGGCAACGAGGGATGGGCAATAAACACAGGCCTAACCAGCGACGCCCACATCCCATAAATGAATAAAAAAAGGACAGTCAATGTTGCTGCTGATGGTGTTGTCAAAATGGCAGGGGTGTTGGCAGTAACATACAGCTCATCAACTCCACATTCAGAGACGGATGGAAAGTACTGTCAGTAAACAGTGATACCATGTGGGCGGGGGTGGGGAGGGGGGGCGGGGGGGGGGGGGTTGGAATTTCCACTCCTGTTTCTGTCGGGCGAGATTGGCGATGGAATCATAGAATCATAGAATTTACAGTGCAGAATGAGGACGTTTGGCCCATCATTTCTGAACCGGCCCTTGGAAAGAGCACCCCATTTAAGCCCACACTTCCACCCTTTCCCTATAACCCAATAACCTCTCCTCACCTTTTTGGGACACTAAGGGACAATTTGTCATGGCCAATCCACCTAACCTGCACATCTTTGGACTGTGGGAGGAAACCGGAGCACCCGGAGGAAACCCACGCACACACGGGGAGAACGTGCAGACTCCGCACAGATAGTGACCCAAACCGGAATCGAACCTGGGACCCTGGAGCTGTGAAGCAACAGTGCTAACCACTGTGCTACCGTGCCGCCCACAAAGCAGAAAATCCGACAAAGAGCTCGAATCGTGTTTCACGCCGATGTAACGGCGTGATGTAATTGTCCCAGCCCTCTGCCAGGGATGAAATGGGAACCCCGAGCTCAAAGCCGGCATACTCATTAAATTAAATTTACTTCTGATTATCGGGCCTCTACGCCAAGTAATCCCCAGCCCCATCCTGGTTACATTATCTGTGAATCATGACAGAACTCCCACAGCGCGCACTTGGCAGTCAGAACCCGCCACAGGGGCTCAGGTGAGTGCATCGCTCAGTGGGGGAGGGTCAGGCCCAGGTAGTACCCTGGCGCTGTCTCTTGGCACTGCCCTCTGGCATTGCCATCTGGCACTGCCGCCTAGCATTGCCCCAGCACGTCCCCTGGCGCTGACCTGGCACTGACCCTGTCAATGCCCACTGGCACTGCCCCCTGGCACTGCCCACTGGGACTGCTGTTCTGCGGGAAGGTGCGAGAGGGAAGTGTATGGGCAGTGCCAGGGGTTGCGTGGGGTGTTGTGTGTGTGGTGGGGGTGGGGTAACTTCATCGCCCTTTTCCCGCCCGCTGTGACACACTGCGGAGAAATGGGGAAATGCTGCTCCGTATTGCCTCCCTCGATTCTGCTTTGCCAATCCCACTAAAGCACTGCTCCAAACCTCTGGCCTTTTTCTCCCTGCCTCTCACTGCTGCCATTGTTCCTCAGGGCCTACGCTTTCCCTCTGTTGTCCACTTTTCCCTGCTCTGCGTATCCTACGCTGCCATTCCTCACTTTCTCTTGCATTCTCTTTCCATCTTCACTCTTCCCCCATTATTCTGAGCTCCTTTGCCTTGGCTTCATTTCAAACCCCTGCCGCTCTCTGCGATCTCCTCCAGCCGCACAACTCTCCACCACCTCTCACTCCTGTAATGCTGCTCTCCTGAGCACCTCCCCCCCATTTTAACGTCTCCATCAGTGACGGCGGCGGGGTCTTTAGTTGCCTGGGCCCCAAAGCTCTGGGCTTCTGTCCCCTCCCGCCACCTCACTGCCCCTCGAATATGTTTGCATCTGTTAACACACTTCCTAAAACCTCTTTCGAAATGAAATGAAATGAAAATCAAAGCCATTCGTCCTCCCACCTAACATATTCTTGTGTGGTTTGTTGTCACAGTTTGTTGTAAAGTGAAAAAAAGAAAAATGAAATTCGCTTATTGTCACGAGTAGGCTTCAATGAAGTTACTGTGAAAAGCCCCTAGTCGCCACATTCCGGCGCCTGTCCGGGGAGGCTGGTACGGGAATCGAACCGTGCTGCTGGCCTGCTTGGTCTGCTTTAAAGGCCAGCGATTTAGCCCAGTGAGCTAAACCAGCCAGCCAGTGATACAACCATTGGGATTTTTATTATGTTAAAGAAACTGTTAGGTTCTTGTCGCTCTAACAGCCGGAGAGGGGACATGGTGCGGAAGATTTTCAGTGGTTGTGGCCTCTATATTTAGCTTCTGATACAGTCCATACCACAAGCATTCCCTTCTGAAGACAGGGCAGTAATATCTTAATGTGTTGATGAATAAAAAGTACTTGGGGTGTGACCATGAAACTATGATCTCCACCCTGGGCTCTCTGTATTAAATAGATTATTGATACATTTCACAGAGACACAGACCCAGAAACAAGTGGGAATATTTCACAAGTGACCACATGTAGGTAATAACAGCACAACGTGGTGTCATCAGACACTGAGGCAACACCAGGACTGGGCTGTCAGGTCAGATCAGTGGGGTGATCGCAAAAACTATTCTTTTAAGCTTTGGATTCATTTTCAAACTACAATTCTCATTCACTTCTGAAATGATTTGTTAATAAAAAAGACCTGCTTTGATACAATTGGAGATTTAATTCCTTCTATCTGAATGCACCCACCTCTCTTTGTGAGTCAAACAAATTAAGTCCCGGGAAAGGGCAGAACTGCTAAAGAAAGGTTCAGTTAACTTAAAAAAATCTTTTAGCTGTTGACCCCTTCCTGATTTCTGCAGGGGCCAGCCAGGCTTTTCAACAGCGTCGCACCAGTCTGTCGCTCAGATCTACAAAAGTCGATTTCCCGTTGCTTTGAGAAGATCAGAAGATCTGGGATGGGGAGTTGACCATTCGGCCCATCAAGCCTGCTCTGCCATTCAATAAGATCATGGCTGCGGCCGGCACGGTAGCACAGTGGTTAGCACTGCTGATTCACAGCACCGAGGACCCGGGTTTGATTCCCGGCTTGGGTCACAGTCTGTGCGCAGTCTGCACGTTCTCCCCGTGTCTGCGTGGATTTCCTCCGGGTGATCCGGTTTCCTCCCACAAGTCCCGAAAGACGTGCTGTGAGGTGAATTGGACATTCTGAATTCTCCCTCTGTGTACCCGAATGTGGCGACTCGAGGATTTTCACAGTAACTTCATTGAAGTGTTAATGTAAGCCTACTTGTGACAATACTAAAGATTATTATATTATTATATTATACATTTACACCTACATCTACACCTCCCGCTGCCGGGGGAAAGCGGGCAGCATAATCAAGGATCCCTCCCACCCGGCTTACTCACTTTTCCAACTTCTTCTATCGGGCAGGAGATACAGAAGTCTGAGAACACGCACGAACAGGCTCAAAAACAGCTTCTTCCCCACTGTCACCAGACTCCTGAATGACCCTCTTATGGACTGACCTCATTAACACTACACCCTGTCTGCTTCATCCGATGCCAATGCTTATGTAGTTACATTGTATATCTTGTGTTGCCCTATTATGTATTATCATGTATTTTCTTGTATTTTCTCGAATTTTGTTTAATTCCCTTTTCTTCCCATGTACTGAATGATCTGTTGAGCTGCTCGCAGAAAAATACTTTTCACTGTACCTCGGTACACGTGACAATAAACAAATACAATCCAATCCAATTTACCTCTGGTGGCCAGGAACAGGCAAAGCCATTGAAGAGCTTGTACAGCAGTGCGCCCTTGCTGGATGCAGCAACCTTTTCTGCCTTCTGCCACCCTTCACCCGGGAATAGCCAGGCTGCCCATTGACCAGGGGTCTACCTGGGTTATGCAGGCCTGTTCTTGGGCAAGATGTTTTGGTGCTGGTAGATGCCCACTCGATGTGGCCATCAGTCCAGGAGGTGGGGAGCACAAACCTCGGCGGCCAGGGTAGATGCCTTTCACCAAGTGTTTGTCATTGATGTGAGTCAATAGTTTTGGACAACGGCACCCCCTTCATCGTCGATAATTTCCACCATTTTCTGAGAGCGAATGGCATAGGACACACAGCCCCCTACCATCCAGCGCCAAACGGTCAAACTTTCAAGAGCTCCTTGAAAAATAATCTGATAAACCACTTCACCAGAGATTGGCTAATTGTTTGTTGCTGCACAATTCAACCCTTCATTCAACCCCGAGGGGGTCACACCAGCTCAGCTGCTCATGAGCATCGGTTGAGAATACGATTGGATCTGGTGTTTCCAAATTTGGCTGGGAGGGTGGAGGCACGTCAGGCCTCCCAGAAGGGTCAGAGGGTGGAGCAGAGAGTGGAAAGGTCGTTCCGGGTGAGAGGCCTGGCTTTGGTCTGAAATTTCCCTTCCGGGTTGGCTTGGTCAGAAGGACGTGTTGGGGCCCGTGTCCCGATGTCTTGTATGGTTGATGTTAACGGGAAGGCCATTGAGCAGCATGTCGACCACCCGAGGTCACACTGGCCCCCAGTGTGGAGGCGACCAATCTGATGAGCGTTGTGAATACTCCTGTAATTCGGTCCAGCCAAGGGGAGCCAGGGCCTCCCCCTTCTGTTCCCATTGTTGAAGTGGTCCCGCCTGAGATGGCATCAACCGTGGACCACTCACCTCATCACCCAAAGTGGCCTGTGGCTGTTCTTCAGAGATCTGGGAGGACGCAGTCTCTGCTCCGATTGGCTGTCTGATGGACTCTCTTTCCTCAAAGATAATTGGCGGAATTCACCGACCCTCCGGGGGGTCGGAGAATCGCCCGGGGCCGCGTCAATCCCGCCCCCGCCGTATCCCAAATTCTCCGCCCCCTCGGACAGGGTGGATAGCAACAAGCTTTTTCCAAGAGTGGGGGTGTCAGTTACAAGGGGTCACGATTTCAAGGTGAGAGGGGGAAAGTTTAAGGGAGATGTGCGTGGAACGTTTTTTACGCAGAGGGTGGTGGGTGGCGGAGGTGGTAGAGGCGGGCACAATAGCATCATTTAAGATGCATCTAGACAGATATATGAACGGGCGGGGAACAGAGGGAAGTAGATCCCTGGAAAATAGGCGACAGGTTTAGATAAAGGATCTGGATCGGCGCAGGCTGGGAGGGCCGAAGGGCCTGTTCCTGTGCTGTAATTTTCTTTGTTCCTTGTTCTTTTTGACCCACTAAAAGAGTCCCCTACCTGGGGTCAAGCTCCCACCCTATCCCCTTAATCCAGTAACCTCACCCAACCTAACCTGTAACCTTTTACATGGCCAATCTAGCTAATTTGTACATCTTTGGACTATGGGAGGAAACTGGAGCACCCGGAGGAAACCCACGCAGACACGGGGAGAAAGCGCAATCTCCACACAGACAGTGACCCGAGGCTGGAATCGAACCCGGGTCCCTGGAGCTGTGAGGCAGCAGTGCTAACCAATGTGCCACATTGGTTAGGGGGCTGGTTTAGCACACTGGGCTAAATAGCTGGCTTTTAAAGCAGACCAAGGCAGGCCAGCAGCGCGGGTTCAATTCCCGTACCAGCCTCCCCGAACAGGCCCCAGAATGTGGCGACTAGGGGCTTTTCACGGTAACCTCATTTGAAGCCTACTTGTGACAACAAGCCATTTTCATTTTTAAATTTCTTTGGTGGCGATTCAGCAAAGCTTCACTCGTTTGATCCCTGGGGCGAAGGATTGTTCTACTTTGAGAAGCGAAGTAAATTGGGTTCATGTTCTCTGGACCTCAGGGGAATGAGAGGCAATCTCATTAAAACCTGAACAATTCTGGGGGTGGTTTGATCGGATGAAACATAGAGCTTGTTTTGGGGAATGTAAAACACGCTGTCAGAGTGGGGGAGGGGGGAGCGATTATTAGGACCGAGCTGAAGAGAAATTTCTTCACTCAAAGGGTTGTGAATCTTTGGAATTCTCTGCCCCAGAGGCCTGTGGCTGCTCCATCGTTGAATATATTCAAGGCTGGGACGTGGAGAGTTTTTGTCTCTCAGGAAATCAAGGGATATGGGGAATGGGCGGGCAAGTGCGTTTGATGCTCAAGGGCAGCCATGTTGGTTTAAATAGTGGAGCAGGATTTACAGGCCTCCTGGTCCACTCCTGCTGCTATTCTTTGTGTTCTTCTCATCCCTCTCCTGCCCCATGCTGCAACGCTGGATGTTGTGGATGCAACCCCAGTGTGGACAGGTGTGTCTGCGGCACGGCTTTGGGCTGTAAACACCAGGGATCTGTGGTCACATTCCTCTTTCTCCTGGGTGTTTGCTTTCTCTAAAGTGTCTTCATATCTCGAGGGTAAAGGTGCCATTTATCTGCACCACAAGGTTGGATGAAGCAATGAACAGTGTTGTACTGTAGTTACCCAGTTTAGAAAGGGCGGCACGCACATTCATTTCACAACAGTGCTCGCTGGGACAATATCATGTAATGATAGAGATGATCAGTAATGACAGAGTTTCGTCACTAGTTCCTCATTGTTCGAATTCCTTTCTTGGGTGGTTCGTGGGGACTCTCCTTGAGTTGGAGATATGGAAATCTCCTCAACATCCTTTCATCATGCAGTCTGGCTCTCTGAGAGAGAGTTTGCAGTTTAGGCTCCCATCATGCATTGGGCCGACCAGGGACAAGGTGCCATTCGGGCCTTGACCCTGAGGCTGTGCAGCAAAATTTATAAGGAGCAGGCACTGAAGAAAAAGGTCATGCACAACAACTAGATTTATGGGCAGCACGTTAGCACACGTGGCTAGCACTGTGGCTTCACAGCGTCAGGGTCCCAGGTTCGATTCCCCGCTGGGTCACTGTCTGTGTGGAGTCTGCGCGTTCTCCCCGTGTCTGCGTGGGTTTCCTCCGGGGGCTCCGGTTTCCTCCCACAGTCCAAAGATTTGCAGGTTAGGTGGATTGGCCACGCTACATTGCCCTTAGTGACCAAAGGTCAGGTGGGGTTAAGGGGTTATGGGGATAAGGCAGGGAGTGGGCATTGAAATAAAAGTGATTAGACCTGTTAGATACCTGTTAGAGCACCCGGAGGAAACCCACGCAGACACGGGGAGAATGTGCAGACTCCGCACAGACAGTGACCCAGCGGGGAATTGAACCCAGTGCTGTGAGGCAGCAGTTCTAACCGCCGTGCCGCCCACGCTTGCTGACCCTGTAGTCACACGGAGCAAACCTTTGCGATTTTGAATGCCTCTATTAAATCTCCTCTTAACCGCTTTGCTCTGAAAAGAACGAGGCCAGCTTCCCCAGTCTCTCCACATTCAGTGAAGTCCCTTATTACTGGGACCATTCGAGTAAATCTCCCTCCGTACCCTCTCCAAGGTCCTTCCCAAAGTGTGGTCCCCATAATTCTGCAGCTAATCACCCATCATGACCCAAAAAAGCAGCACAGCAAAGGAAATCTGTAATTCCTTTAAAATGTCTGTGGAATCTGCAATTATTTTTACGAATGCTTGAGAGGGATTTTTAAGAGTTTGCAATCAATTGTAAATGGGTCAATTGTAATTTCCGTGTGTAATAAGAAATTCTGATCCATGTGACCTTGCTCTGGAAGCAGTAGCAACAGGAAGGAAGTCAAGGCAGAAGGCCATGTGTCGAGAAGGAGAGCTGCAAGCAGAGGAACTGGAGGGTGAAGGTGCAGACACAAAGAGAGAGCAGAGAGAGGCAGAAAGAGCGACACATAATTCATGTGATGGAAAGTCAATTAAGCTTCACAAAAACTTCAGTTTTCTGTTTGGCAGGGAGAAGGCGAATAGAATTCCAGGGGCTCTTGGGGAAGCAAAGTGTGAGTGAGTTAAAAGGGACTGAATCCTGGGCAGGATTCTCCCCTACCCGGCGGGGCGGGGGGTCCCGGCGTGATGGGGTGGCGTGAACCACTCCGGCGTTGGGCCGCCCCAAAGGTGCTGAATCCTCCGCATCTTTAGGGGCCAAGCCCTCACCTTGAGGGGCTAGGCCGGCGGCGGAGTGGTTGGCGCACTGCCGAAGGGACTCCGCCAGCAGGCGGACGTCCGCCCATGCGCGGGAGCGTCAGCGGCTGCCAACGTCATCCCCGCGCATGCCCGGTGGGGGGGTCATCTCCGCGTTGACCATCGCGTAGTCTATGGCTGACGCGGAAGGAAAAGGAAGGAAAAGGCCCGCCCGCGGATCGGTGGGCCCCGATCGCGGGCCAGGCCACCGTGGGGGCACCCCCTGGGGCCAGATCACCCCGCCCCCCCCCCCAGGACCCCGGAGCCCGCCCGCGCTGCCAGTCCCGCCGGTAAGGGAGGCGGTTTGATTCACGCTGGCGGGAGAGGCATTACAGCATTACAACGGCGAATATCCGGTGCGGGATTCACGCCGACCCCCGGCGATTCTCCGACCCGGCCCGGGGGGGGGGGGGGGGGGGGGGGCTCGGAGAATCCAGCCTGCTAACTCCATCGTGCAAAAGGGCTGAGAGTTTTTAATCAGGGGACCAAACTGTGAAAAGGAACTCCGGAGAGCTACGCCAACGAGACTAATGCGACCTGGGTGAGGGAGGGTTGGTGTGCGCGCGCCATGTCAGAGCTAACCATCTCTGAGGACCTCGGATGGGATTGGCTTGCTGGTGAACGCGATTTGAAGGGCGAATTGATGGTGAGGGAAAGTGAAGAATCTGACCTCCCAGAGGCCGGGTTAAAGTTTTGAACTGCGTGTGGAGCCACGTATCTGCGGGGAGTGATGTGGGGACTTGTGGTTGTGTGAGATGTATCTTTGCTGTCTCGTCTATTTAAAGCCAAACCCACAGGTCTACAAGATTATGAGGGGCATAGATAGAGTGGATGGACAGGCACTCTTTCCCAGGGTGAAGGGGTCAGTCACCAGGGGGCATAGGTTTAAGATCGTGGGGCAAAGTTTTGAGGAGATGTGCGAGGCAGGTTTTTACACAGAGGGTGGTGAGTGCCTGGAATGCGTTGCCAGGGGAGGTTGTGGAAGCAGATACATTAACGGCGTTCAAAAGGCATCTCGACAAACACATGGATAGGATGGGTATAGAGGGATACGGCACAAGGAAGGGCTGAGGGTTTGGGCCAAGGGTTGTATCATGACCGGTACAGACTTGGAGAGCTGAAGGGCCTGTTCCTCTGCTGTATTGTTCTTTGGTTCTTCCTTTATATTTGAAGCATCATTTGCCTATTAATTCATGTTTAATCTAAGTTGGTTCTGATTTGCGTTAAAGTAAAAGCAATATAAAGCGAAACCTTGTTGCTAATTTATGGGCCATTCCATCACTTTGCAGCTTTAGCGAAAATACCCAAATTTCTCAGGTTTCGATTCCTAACTCAGCCTCCTTGTCCTTCCCTGGTGAACCTTAATAGCACCTTTTCTATTGAATTATATCCTCCCTATTGGAGGGTTCTCAAAACTACACGGTAAGGTCCTGCCAAATTCCAATATTATCTCCTTTATTTTGTATTCTGTACTTCCAGATGTTGTAATTAATATTTTTCCCGCTTCTGGACTGTGATAGAAAGATTCAACAACGCTCGTTAAGAAAACAAAACAAGGCTTTATTTGCTCATTACAATTTGCATGCAGAAATAGCTGAAACTTGGAGTCGGAGAGCAGTCAAATACAAACTGCTGGGTCCGTCCCAAGTCTGCGCTGTTACAGAGAAATAGGACGATATTTATACATTATAGAATCAAGATAACATGAATACAACTTGGTCAGGAATTTGATCAAAAGTAAAACATTAGCAATATCATAAAAATGGCGTCACTTTGCTGACCTTTGAGGACTCGGCGTCTCATATCATTATCTTGTCTTTTGATCGCATGTTTAAGAAGCGGAGCAGACTTGTTTAAGTATCGAAAGAGACGAGTTCTAGCTTATCTTGTGTATTTAGACAGCTCTGGGTTATGACGACTGAGTTTTATCCGAGTTTAGAGTCAGCCAGTTTTTGGGTCAAGTTGACCTTTTCTGCTTGTGCCTTAGGTTATGCAAAGTCAGTTAAAATTTCATTGTACCAATAAACTTGACTAGTTTTCCCATCATGCCATTATTTGCTTCGCACAATACCACACAGACATGCAAAGGGGTTTTTTAACCTATTTTCATGGCTTGTGTTTTTCTCTTTCCAGGGACCTGGATACCTGTACAATAAGATTCCTCTGCTCCATTTAACCTTTTACATTTTCCGAGTTCTGTAATGCCTTTCCCCATCCTTGCTTCCAAAATTGATCATCTCAGATTTTTCTACATTGAACAGCAGCTGGCCAGTCACTGACCCTTTGTCCACCTTAAAGTCCATGTCCATCTCCAATCTTTCACAACCTGCTCCCTCTCATACTGGGGCTGGTTTAGCACGCTGGGCTAAATCGCTGGCTTTTAAAACAGAGCAAGGCAGACCAGCAGCACGGTTCGATTCCCGTACCAGCCTCCCCGAACAGGTGCCGGAATGTGGCGACTAGGGGCTTTTCACAGTAACTTCATTGAAGCCTACTCGTGACAATAAGCCATTTTCATTTCATTTTTTCATTTCATTCACCCTCAGGCTTGGGGAGATGGGGCCTGGAGATGGATATCACCGAGAAGGAGTTTGGGATGGCTCTGAAGCGTTAGGTTTTGGTGCTTGGCTGGTAGGAATCATGCACAAGAGAATGTCTAGTTCTTGACTAGTTAAATGTTTATTATTCAATAAATGCGGGGGTTAGATAACTATGAGAAATATAAAAACTACTAACTACACACACACACAGCCAGGTATACACACACACACAGACGTACACACAGACACACCCAGATACACACACACACACACACACAGATGCACACACACACACACACACACACACAGCCAGGTGTGCACACACACACAGACGTACACACACACACACACACAGATGGACACACACACACACAGCCAGGTATACACACACACACAGACGTACACACACACCCAGATACACACACACACACCCAGGTAATCACACACACACACACACACAGCCAGATACACACATCCACACCCAGGTACACACACACACACAGCCAGGTATACACACACATGCACCCGCACACACACACCCAGGTACACACACACCCCTCCAGGTACACACACACACACCCACCCAAGTACACATTCTCATACACACACACACCCAAGTGCACACACTCACACAGATACACACACCCAGGTACACACACACACCCAGTACACACACTCACACACACACAGATACACACACCCAAGTGCACACACGCACACACAGACAGATACGCACACACAGATACACACACCCAAGTGCACACACGCACACACAGACAGATACGCACACACAGATACACACACCCAAGTGCACACACACACACACAGACAGATACGCACACACAGATACACACACACACACGCACATGATTCTCATCAGATCCCTCCCACATGGCAACATTTGGGAGAGTTGCTGATCCCGCCTGTGCCAACCTGAGATCCACATGTCTACAGAATGATCTCTCTGCGTAAGCTGCTCCTGACCGATACCCCGCTTCCGGTTCAACTCCTGGGCAAGGGAGTCTCACTCCTGACTTTTCTCCTTTGCCTTGGAGGTGGTGGACGGTGTTCCTCCCAGAAGGAGAATAACCTGGTAAAATCTGGAAAAGGACGGTTACTGGTCCCAACTGGTCTTCAAGTGGAACTCCAGTTTGGACCGAGTCATCTCCAAGTTTCCCTGTTTTTTCCCTTCCGGGAACTGGGAAGTTGTGGAGGGATCAGGTACCCTGTTCCCACCAACACTCTGAGGGCTATGGATTTGTGAGGAAGATGTGAATTGTTTCACACAGCAACAAGCCAGTGTTGTGTTTATGGATTGGCTTTCTCCTGCTCCGAGCACACAGCAGGCCCGCGGTGTGGGACCAAAGCTGGCAGTTCAGGATTGATGGCATTAATCGTCTGAAAGTCTGAGGTTGAACCTAATTGTAATCCAGAATCAAGCCTGCCTCCACAGAGACATCAATTTACTGCCCTTCCTAACTCCACCGAAATCTTTGTGGCTGCTTTTGTAACTGTGTGTGGGTAAGGCCATTTGTTGATGATTCACTACCCAGCGATTCTCCCTCAGAAACTCCTCCACTTTCCTCACTGCAGATAACCAGCCACCCGATTCAGTGCTCAATGCTGGGGGCTAAGCTCTTCCAGGGGGTACAAAGAAGCTCTGGTCAGTGGGCGAATGAGCTACATGCGGTTCCCACATTAATCTCTGACCCATTCTGAGTTAGACAATGGAAGCTGGAACAGTAATTACTGTGTCTCAGTGACCCCAGTAAGGAGTCTTACACCAGGTTAAAGCCCAACAGGTTTGTTTCAAACACGAGCTTTCAGAGCGCAGCTCCTTCCTCAGGTGAATTGAGAGGTGGGTTCCAGAAACATTTATATAGACAAAGTCAGAGATGCCAGACAATGCATGGAATGCGAGCATTTGCGGGTAATCAAATCATTACAGATACAGGGATAGAGGGTGATAGTGACCCCAGGACAGATGGGACAGCTAATCAACAAATATCTTTTCGAATTAGAGACGGGGGTGTTTTAGAGAGGGAGTTTACAGGGAGAATTAAAGCTGGGTGTTTGATGGGGACAGTGCAGAGGGAGCTCTACTCTGTATCTAACCCTGTGCTGTACCTGTCCTGGGAGTGTTTGATGGGGATAGTGTGGAGGGAGCTTTACTCTGTATCTAACCCCGTGCTGCACCTGTCCTGGAAGTGTTTGATGGGGACAGTGTAGAGGGAGCTTTACTCTGTATCTAACCCCGTGCTGCACCTGTCCTGGAAGTGTTTGATGGGGACCGTGTACAGGGAGCTTTACTCTGTATCTAACCCCGTGCTGTACCCGTCCTGGGAGTGTTTGATGGGGACAGTGTAGAGGGAGCTTTACTCTGTATCTAACCCCGTGCTGTACCTGTTCTGGGAGTGATTGATGGAGACAGTGTAGAGGGAGCTTAACTCTGTACCTAACCCCGTGCTGTACCTGTCCTGGGAGTGTTTAATGGGGACAGTGTAGAGGGAGCTTTACTCTGTACCTAACCCCGTGCTGTACCTGTCCTGTGAGTGTTTAATGGGGACAGTGTAGAGGGAGCTTTACTCTGTATCTAACCCTGTGCTGTACCTGTCCTGGGAGTGTTTGATGGGAAAATTGTGGAGGGAGATGTATTCAGTATCTAACCTCGCACTGACTGTGCACACATACATTACAACATTCCTGAGTCCGAGCCCCAGGGCAGGATTTTGTGCAGCAGCTCCCTGGTGGGCAGCTGGTGGGGACACGCCTTTCAAATAGAAACACGAACGCCCAAAGTTAAGAACATTGCACCAAAACTGAATGAGCTCATTCCCGATGATGAAACCTCGTAGTGGGCGGGGTGACTGGGAAAGGAAGACAGACGTGTCTGCGAACGGAGCAACGTTTCTGATATTGTTTCCGCTCCCAGTTGGTGTTTTAACCAGACGGGAAGATTCCACAATGCAACCGTGACTCGGAAGACCATGGGCGGGATTCTACGGTCTGCCGGCCGCGTGTACCCACATAGCGGCCCTCACCAACAGCCGGATTCTCCGGTCTGCCGGCCGCATGTACCCACGTGGCGGCCCTCACCGGCAGCGGGATTCTCCGGTCTGCCGGCCGCGTGTACCCACGTAGCGGCCCTCACCGACAGCGGGATTCCCCGGTCTGCCGGCCGCGTGTACCCACGTAGCGGCCCTCACCGACAGCGGGATTCCCCAATGGAGTTCCCATTGAGGCCCCCCCCAAACTGTCGGGAAACCCGTGGGTGTGGGTTCGCTGCCGGTGTAACGGGGAATCTCGCCGGGCAGAGAATCCAGCCCAGGATTTTAAAAAAACTAAAATGTGGAAGAACAGTGTCACCATATCGCTATTTTAGAAAAAATATCATTTTTACAGGACGTGAGCGTCGCAGGCTGGGCCAGAATTTATTCCTTCTTCCAAACTGTCCTCCATTCCTGAGGGAATTCGAGAGTCAGCCACATTGCTGTGGGTCTGGAGTCACATGTAGGCCAGACCGGGTAAGGACGGCAGATTTCCTTCCCTAAAGGACATTAGTGAACCAGATGGGTTTTTACCACAATTGACAATGGTTTCATGGTCATCGTTAAGACCTTTGATTCCAGTTTTTTTATTGAATTCAAATTTCACCATCATCCCTGGCGAGATCTATCTCTGGCTCTCTGGATTAGGGATACAGTGATAGTACCATAGTGCCGTGCCTCCCCTGCCTTTTAACGAGAAAATAAAATTCATGAAACATGAAAAACTTGGATTCTGATACAATACTCCTTTACTCCCCATTTAGCTCAACAATTACACACAGATTTTACGATTAACATGGATTGCAAAGTATATCTTAAACTCCAATGGTCTAATTCACACACAAAATACCTTTAAAGCTTTGAAAAAGAGCCAATCAGACTCGAAACGTTAGCTCCCTTCTCTCTCCACAGATGTTGTCGGGAAGCAAAGATTCCAGCATCCGTAACCTTGTTTTTATCTTTAAGCGCACGCTGTGACTGTGGTTGAATCCATGCTTTCCGCTCTGAACCCATGTTAGTGTGTGTGGATCTCTCAGTCGAATCCCCCCAGATGATTGCCATGTGAAGAATTCCAAACTCCACTCCCAAAAACATGCTTTATAATCTTTGTTTCCAAGAGCAGCTTCAAATTCCTTGGGGTACACATCTCCAAAAATCTGTCCTGATCCACTCACGTCGACGCTATCACCAACAAAGCAGAACAGAGCCTATACTTCCTCAGGAAACTAAGGAAATTCAGCATGTTCACATTAACTCTTACCAACTTTTACAGATGTACCGTAGAAAGCATCCTATCAGGCTGCATCACAGCCTGGTATGGCAACTGCTCGGCCCAGGACCGCAAGGAACTTCAGAGAGTCGTGAATACCGCCCAGTCCATCACACAAACCTGCCTCCCATCCATTGACTCCATCTACACCTCCTGCTGCCTGGGGAAAGCGGGCAGCATAATCAAGGATCCCTCCCACACGGCTTACACACTCTTCCAACTTCTTCCATCGGGCCGGAGATACGAAAGTCTGAGAACACGCACGAACAGACTTAAAAACATAAGAACTAGGAGCAGGAGTAGGCCATCTGGCCCCTCGAGCCTGCTCCGCCATTCAATGAGATCATGGCTGATCTTTTGTAGACTCAGCTCCACTTTCCGGCCCAAACACCATAACTCTTTATTCCTTTATTCTTCAAAAAACTATCTTTATCTTGAAAACATTTAGTGAAGGAGCCTCAACTGCTTCACTGGACAAGGAATTCCATAGATTCACAACCCTTTGGGTGAAGAAGTTCCTCCTAAATTCAGTCCTAAATCTACTTCCACTTATTTTGAGGCTATGCCCCCTAGTTCTGCTGTCACCCGCCAGTGGAAACAACCTGCCCACATCTATCCTATCTATTCCCTTCATAATTTTATATGTTTCTATAAGATCCCCCCTCATCCTTCTAAATTCCAATGAGTACAGTTCCAGTCCACTCAACCTCTCCTCGTAATCCAACCCCTTCAGCTCTGGGATTACCCGAGTGAATCTCCTCTGCACACCCTCCAGTGCCAGTCCGTCCTTTCTCAGGTAAGGAGACCAAAACTGAACACAGTACCCCAGGTTATTTGTGTCTTCCATTGTGAAGACCAACCAAAAACACCTGTTCAGTTAGAACATAGAACATACAGTGCAGAAGGAGGCCATTCAGCCCATTGAGTCTGCACCGACCCACTTACGCCCTCACTTCCCCCTAACCCAATAACCCCACCTAACCTTTGTTGGACACTAAGGGCAGAATAGGCCCTTCAGCCCACGATGTTGTGCCGAACCTTTGTCCTAGATTAATCATAGATTATCATAGAATTTACAGTGCAGAAGGAGGCCATTCGGCCCATCGAGTCTGCACCGGCTCTTGGAAAGAGCACCCTATCCGAGATCAACATCTCCACCCTATCCCCATAACCCAGTAACCCCACCCAATTCTAAGGGCAATTTTGGACACTATGGGCAATTTAGCATGGCCAATCCACCTAACCTGCACATCTTTGGACTGTGGGAGGAAGCCGGAGCACCCGGAGGAAACCCACGCAGACACGGGGAGGATGTGCAGACTCTGCACAGACAGTGACCCAGCAGGGAATCCAGTATGGACCCAGTGGGACCCTGAAGCTGTGAAGCAATTGTGCTATCCACAATGCTACCGTGCTGCCCCTTTGTAGAAACTTTTCGTATCTGTCTTTATATTCTGAGCAAATTTACTCTCATAATCTATCTTACTCTTCTTTGCAGCTTTTTGAGTAGCTTTCTGTTACTAAAATTATTATTTATCATTAGCCTGTGTCTCCTGATTACGAGCCGAGTGGTAGTGCCACAATGCCACTGTGTTAAACAGATACCCGCTATCAGAGAATAACAAAATGTCAATGTCCTGGGAATTGGAAACTTGTTCTTTCATTGCCGGATCAATGCTGAATCAGAGGGCCACGATCTTCCACTCGATTCACCAGCAGAAGAAAGGGATCAGGAGTCAACCCTTCGGAGGCAGGCAGCAGCTCCCAGGTCCCTGCAGGACAAGGAGAGGAAATCCCAGATCATCGAGTATTGAGAGGAATGCTGAAAATGCAAATCCAGGCATGTTACCAGATCCCGGAGGCACGGCCTGTTGGCATTCTTGCCGTTCTATTTTAAGCACATTGCAGACGTTGATAAAGTTATACAGCACTCTGACCGGCTATTCAGGACCGAGGGGGGTGAGGAGTGGGGGGGGGGGGGGGGGGGGATGTACAGAGCTCGGAGCTGGTTGTTTAAAATTTACTCCCCCAGTTAAATTGAAACGCTTCATCTAAATGTCTACACAACCACACCGGCACTCGAGGAGCCGGGAGCAGTTGGGGCTGGTGTCTGAGAGAGAATCTGGGAAAGAACCATCGAATTGCACAAACCAGTCGGAGGCCATTCAACCGTCACACTGGGGTTGGCCATTTCTTACAATCACAGAATTGTTAGACTCAGAATTTAATAATAATCTTTATTATTGTCACAAGTAGGCTGACATTAACACTGCAATGAAGTTACTGTGAAAAGCCCCTAGTCGCCACATTCCGGCGCCTGTTCGGGTACACAGAGGGAGAATTCAGAATGTCCAATCCACCTAATAGTGCGTCTTTCGGGACTTGTGGGAGGAAACCGGAGCACCAGGAGGAAACCCACGCAGACACGGGGAGAGCGTGCAGACTCCGCACAGACAGTGACCCAAGCCGGGAATTGGCCATGATAAATTGCCCCTTAGTGCCCAAAAGGTTAGGTGGGGTTACTGGGTTACGGGGATGGGGGTGGAGGCGTGGGCTTAAGCAGGGTGCTCTTTCCAGGGGCCGGTGCAGACTCGATAGGCCGAATGCTCTCCTTCTGCACTGTATGGTTTTGGTGCTAACTGCATGCCAACATCTTCAACTTTGTCTGTTCTGGGGAAGGCTCTGTGTCAGTCTTGAAGAAGGGCCCCCTGACCTGGTCCCCACAGCCTCACGCTGTCTTCACATGTCAACTCATTTTGGCGAGTGGAGTAGAGCCTCAGCTGTTCAGATTTCTCGTCACATTAACCAGACTCTAGCATTCATTTAACCTTTGGAAGAATAGAGTCTTCTTGTGTGGAGCTGTGGATGTGCCCTGCGGACCTTGGCAGTTAAGGAAGTTTAAACCTAGAATGATCTCCTGGGGTACAAGTGATGGCAGAATGTTCTTGGGTCGGGGCAGGTATCTTAACGCACCCGCATTAGCAAGTTGTGTCCCTTGGGCGGCACGGTAACACAGTGCTTAGCACTGTTGCTTCACAACACCTGGGTCCCAGGTTCGATTACCAGCTTGGGTCACTGTCTGTGTGGAGTCTGCACGTTAGAACATAGAACAGTACAGCACAGAACAGGCCCTTCGGCCCTCAATGTTGTGCCGAGCCATGATCACCCTACTCAAACCCACGTATCCACCCTATACCCGTAACCCAACAACCCCCCCCTTAACCTTACTTTTATTAGGACACTACGGGCAATTTAGCATGGCCAATCCACCTAACCTGCACGTCTTTGGACTGTGGGAGGAAACCGGAGCACCCGGAGGAAACCCACGCACACAGGGGGAGGACGTGCAGACTCCACACAGATAGTGACCCAGCCGGGAATCGAACCTGGGACCCTGGAGCTGTGAAGCATTTATGCTAACCACCATGCTACCCTGCTGCCCCACGTTCTCCCCGTGTCTGCGTGGGTTTCCTCCGGGTGCTCCGGTTTCCTCCCACAAGTCCCGAAAGACGTGCTTGCTAGGTGATTTGGACATTCCGAATTCTCCCTCTGTGTACCCGAACAGGCACCGGAATGTGGCGACTAGGGGTTTTCACAGTAACATCATTGCAGTGTTAATGTCAGCCTGCTTGTGACAATAAAGATTATTATTATTATTATTGATGCTGAAAAACATAGTTGTAAGCACCAACAACAGGGCCCAATGCTGCACCCTCATCGAGACCTAACTGTGGTACAAAGTACAAAAAACAAAGAAAAGTCCAGCACAGGAACAGGCCCTTCGGCCCTCCAAGCCCGTGCCGACCATGCTGCCTGACGAAACTAAAATCTTCTAAACTTCCTGGGTCCGTATCCCTCTATTCACATCCTATTCATGTATTTGTCAAGATGCCCCTTAAATGTCACTATCGTCCCTGCTTCCACCACCTCCTCCGGCAGCGAGTTCCAGGCACCCACTACCCTCTGTGTAAAAAAACTTGCCTCGTATATCTCCTCTAAAACCTTACCCCTCGCACCTTAAACCTATGCCCCCTAGTAATTGACCCCTCTACCCTGGGAAAAAGCCTCTGACTATCCACTCTGTCTATGCCCCTCATAATTTTGTAAACCTCTATCAGGTTGCCCCTCAACCTCCGTCGTTCCAGTGAGAACAAACTGAGTTTATTCAACCGCTCCTCATAGCTAATGCCCTCCATACCAGGCAACATCCTGGTAAATCTCTTCTGCACCCTCTCTAAAGCCTCCACATGCTTCTGGTAGAGTGGCGACCAGAATTGAACACTATACTCCAAGTGTGGCCTAACTAAGGTTCTATACGGCTGCAACATGACTTGCCAATTTTTATACTCAACGCCCCGGCCAATGTAGGCAAGCATGCCATATGCCTTATTGACTACCTTCTCCACCTGTGTTGCCCTTTCAGTGACCTGTGGACCTGTACACCCAGATCTCTCTGACTTTCAATACTCTTGAGGGTTCTACCATTCACTGTATTTTCCCTACCTGCAATATACCATCCAAAGTGCATTACCTCACATTTGTCTGGATTAAACTCCATCTGCCATCTCTCCGCTCAAGTCTCCAAACAATCTAAATCCTGCTGTATCCTCTGACAGTCCTCATCGCTATCCGCAATTCCACCAACCTTTGTGTCGTCTGCAAACTTACTAATCAGACCAGTTACATTGTCCTCCAAATCATTTATCTATACTATGAACAGCAAAGGTCCCAACACTGATCCCTGCGGAACACCACTAGTCACAGCCCTCCAATCAGAAAAGCACCCTTCCATTGCTACTCTCTGCCTTCTATGACCTAGCCTGTTCTGTACCCACCTTGCCAACTCACCCCTGATCCCGTGTGACTTCACCTTTTGTACCAGTCTACGTGCTGGTAGACATGGTGCCGGAGGCTAGAGAGGAAATTGCTGAGGCCTTGACAGAAAACTTTGGATCCTCACTGTCTTCAGGTGATGTCCCGGAGGACTGGAGAATAGTCAATGTTGTTCCTTTGTTTAAGAAGGGTAGCAAGGATAATCCAGGGAACTACAGGCCGGTGAGCCTTACGTCAGTGGTAGGGAAATTACTGGAGAGAATTCTTCAAGACAGGATCTACTCCCATTTGGAAGCAAATGGACTTATTAGTGAGAGGCAGCACGGTTTTGTGAAGGGGAGGTCGTGTCTCACTGACTTGATAGAGTTTTTCGAAGAGGTCACAAAGATGACTGATGCAGGTAGGGCAGTGGATATTGTCTATATGGACTTCAGTAAGGCCTTTGACAAGGTCCCTCATGGTCTCATTATCTACCTTAATATTTTTCAAGACGCCCAACACCTCGTCTTTTTGGATCTCAATGTGACCCAGGCTATCTACACACCCTTCTCCAGACTCAACATCCACCAATTCCTTCTCTTTGGTGAATACTGATGCAAAGTATTCATTTAGTACCTCACCCATTTCCTCTGGCTCCACACATAGATTCCCTCCCCTGTCCTTCAGTGGGCCAACCCTTTCCCTGGCTACCCTCTTGCTTTTTATGTACGTGGAAAAAGCCTTGGGATTTTCCTTAATCCTATTTGCCAATGACTTTTCGTGACCCCTTCTAGCCCTCCTGACTCCTTGCTTAAGTTCCTTCCTACTTTCCTTATGTTCCACACAGGCTTCGTCTGTTCCCAGCCTTCTAGCCCTGACAAATGTCTCCCTTTTCTTTTTGACGAGGCCCGCAATATCTCTCGTTATCCAAGGTTCCCGAAGTTTGCCGCATTTATCCTTCTTCCTCACAGGAACATGCCAGTCCTGAATTCCTTTCAACTGACATTTGAAAGCCTCCCACATGTCAGATGTTGATTTACCCTCAAACATCTGCCCCCAATCTAGGTTCTTCAGTTCCCGCCTAATATTGTTATAATTAGCCTTCCCCCAATTTAGCACATTCACCCTCGGACCACACTTATCCTTCTCCACCAGCACTTTAAAGCTTACTGAATTGTGGTCACTGTTACTGAAATACTCCCCTACTGGAATTTCTACCACCTGGCCGGGGTCATTCCCCAATACCAGGTCCAGTACAGCCCCTTCCCTAGTTCTACATAATATTTTAAGAAGCCCTCCTGGATGCTCCTTACAAACTCTGCCTCGTCCAGCCCTCCAGCACTAAGTAAGTCCCAGTCAATATTGGGGAAGTTGAAGTCTCCCATTACAACAACCCTGTTGTTTTTACTCGTTTCCAAAATCTGTCTACCTATCTGCTCCTCTATCTCCCACTGGCTGTTGGGAGGCCTGTAGTAAACCCCCAACATTGTGACTGCACCCTTCTTATTCCTGATCTCTACCCGTATAGCCTCGCTGCCCTCTAGAGGTGTCCTCCCGTAGTACAGCTGTGATATTCTCCCTAACCAGTAGCACAACTCCGCCACCCCTTTTACATCCCCCTCTATCCTGCCTGAAACATCTAAATCCTGGAATGTTTAGCTGCCAATCCTGTCCTTCCCTCAACCAGGTCTCTGAAATGGCAACAACATCATAGTTCCAAGTATTACATAGTTTACATAGAATTTACAGTGCAGAAGGAGGCCATTCGGCCCATCGAGTCTGCACCGGCTCCTGGAAAGAGCACCCTACCCAAGGTCCACACCTCCACCCTCTCCCCATAACCCAGTAACCCCACCCAACACTAAGGGCAGTTTTGGACACTAAGGTCAATTTATCCAGGGCCAATCCACCTAACCTGCACATCTTTGGACTGTGGGAGGAAACCGGAGCACCCGGAGGAAACCCACGCACACACGGGGAGGATGTGCAGACTCCGCACAGACAGTGACCCAAGCCGGAATTGAACCTGGGACCCTGGAGCTGTGAAGCGATTGTGCTATCCACAATGCTACCGTGCGGCCCACAGGCTCCAAGCTCTAAGTTCATCTGCCTTACCTGTTATACTTCTTGCATTAAAACATATGCACTTCAGGCCACCAGACCCGCTGTTTTCAGCAACATCTCCCTGTCTGTCCTTGCTCAGAGCCATACTGGCCCTATTCCCTAGCTCTCCCTCAATGCTTTCACCTTCTGACCTATTGCTCCGGTACCCACCCCCCTGCCACACTAGTATAAACCGTCCCGTGTGACACTAGCAAACCTCGCGGCCAGGATATTTATGCCTCTCCAGTTTAGATGCAACCCGTCCTCCTTATACAGGTCACACCTGCCCCAGAAGAGCTCCCAGTGGTCCAGATAACGGAAACCCGTTATCCTGGTCTCCGCCAGCAGCTTCTTCTGGATATTAACGTTAATAATAATAATAATTGCTTATTGTCACAAGTAGACTTCAATGAAGTTACTGTGAAAAGCCCCTAGTTGCCACATTCCGGCACCTATTCGGAGAGGCTGGTACGGGAATTGAACCCGCGCTGCTGGTCTTGTTCAGCATTATAAGCCAGTGTTTGGTGGGCTAGACAGCTGGCTTGTAATGCAGAACAAGACCAGCAGCACGGGTTCAATTCCCGTATCAGCCTCCCCGAACAGGCGCCGGAATGTGGCGACTAGGGGCTTTTCACAGTAACTTCATTTGAAGCCTACTCGTGACAATAAGCAATTATTATTATTATTATTATCGCCCACTGTGCTAAACCAGCCCCAGTTGCTGTATTTCCCAACTGTGAGTGTGAAATAAACTACTTTTGACTCACCTTTTCCCAACTCCTCGTTTTATTTATTAAATAAATTTCGTGTTCCCAATTCATTTTTTTTCAAATTGAGGGGCAGTTTAGCGTGGCCAACCCACCTACCCTTTGGGTTGTGGGGGTGAGACCCACGCAGACACGGGGCGAATGTGCAAACTCCACACGGACAGTAACCAGGAGCCGGGATTCAAACCCGGGTCCTCGGCACCATGAGGCAGCAGTGCTAACCACTGCGCCGCCCTTTTGGGATTCCTCATCGACGGCAATATTGATGATGAGGATAAAACGGAACGGCGTTGCTGGACACTCAGACTACGGCTGTAGCCCAGCACAGAGGGGCAAGGTGAGTATTGTATCTGAAATGTTGCTCTGCGACAGACTCAATGCTTCCGCTGTGAGCGTGGAAAATTGGGCCCTGTTTGTTTTTTCTTCAGGGCAAACACCGTTACTGGGGTGGGCCGCCAGAAGGTGACTCTCTTGACCGCCTGTGGGCCCCCACACTTCCAGCATCAGAAAGAGCATGCCCCACCCTGCGGCCCCACACTCCAAGATGAATTGGAGGCGCTTGACTCAACCACGATGACACCCAAGTCATCGGTCATTGTCCAAAGATACCGATTCAATATGAGTGAGAACACCCTGGGGGAGCCCATCACCGAGTTTCTGGCACGTTTGTGAAAACTAGCAGAGCTACGACTGGAGACCACCACTACTGGAGATGTTACGAGACTGCCTTGGGTACATCCCCCCATCAAGCTGCACCCCACCCCCCCCCAACCCAGCCCCACAACAGCCGGAGGCGCAACTGTGGGCAAAGCGGAGAACACAACCCCCTCCACTCCCTACCTGGACGGATGGATTTGTTTATTGTCACATGTATCCAGGTGCAGTGAAGAATATTTTTCTGCGAGCAGCTAAAACAGATCATTTAGTAAATGAACAAAAAATACATAATAGGGCAACACAAGGTACATAAGCACCGGCATCGGGTGAAGCATACAGGGTGTAGTGTTAATCAGTTCACTCCATCAGAGGGTCATTTAGGAGTCTAGTGACAGTGGGGAAGAAGCTGTTTTTGAGTCTGTTTATGCGTGTTCTCAGACTTCTGTATCTCCTGCCCAATGGAAGAAGTTGGAAAAGTGAGTAAGCCGGGTGGGAGGGATCCTTGATTATGATGCCCGCTTTCCCCCGGCAGCGGGAGGTGTAGATGGAATCAATGGATGGGAGGCAGGTTTGTGTGATGGACTGGGCGGTATTCACGACTCTCTGAAGTTCCTTGCGGTCCTGGGCCGAGCAGTTGCCATACCCAGGCTGTGATGCAGCCCGAGAGGATGCTTTCTATGGTGCATCTGTAAAAGTTGGTAAGGGTTAATGTGGACATGCTGAATTTCCTTAGTTTCCTGAGGAAGTATAGGCACTGTTGTGCTTTCTTGGTGATAGCGTCGACGTGGGTGGACCAGGACAGATTGTTGGAGATGTCCACCCCTAGGAATTTGAAACTGCTAACCATCTCCACCTCGGCCCCGTTGATGCTGACGGGAGTGTGTACAATACTTTGCTTCCTGAAGTCAATGACCAGCTCTTTAGTTTTGCTGGCATTGAGGGAGAGATTGTTGTCGCTGCACCACTCCACCAGGTTCTCTATCTCCCTCCTGTATTCTGACTCATTGTTGTTTGAGATCCGACCCACTATGGTCGTATCATCAGCAAACTTGCAGATGGAGTTGGAGCTGAATTTTGCCACATAGTCGGGTGTGTATAGGGAGTATAGTAGGGGATTAAGTATGCAGCCTTGCGGGGACCCGGTATTGAGGATAATCATGGAAGTGTCGTTTATGCTTACTGATTGTGGTCCATGGGTCAGAAAGTCGAGGGAGGATCCAAGTCCGAGGTTTTGGAGTTTTGATGTGACCTTGGTTGGGATTATGGTGTTGAAGGCGGAGCTGTAGTCATTGCTTCACAGCGCCAGGGTCCCAGGTTCGATTCCCGGCTTGGGTCACTGTCTGTGTGGAGTCTGCACGTTCTCCCCGTGTCTGCGTGGGTTTCCTCCGGGTGCTCCGGTTTCCTCCCACAAGTCCCGAAGGACGTGTAGGTTAGGTGAATTGGAAATTCTGAATTCTCCCTCAGTGTACCCGAACAGGCGCCGGAATGTGGCGACTAGGGGCTTTTCACAGTAACTTCATTGCAGTGTTAATGTCAGCCTACTTGTGACAGTAAAGGTTATTATTTAATAACCGGGGCTGGTTTAGCACAGGGCTAAATCGTTGGCTTTGAAAGCAGACCACGGCAGGCCAGCAGCACGGGTTCAATTCCCGTCCCAGCCTCCCTGAACAGGCGCCGGAATGTGGAGACTAGGGGCTTTTCTCAGTAACTTCATTTGAAGCCTACTTGTGACAATAAGCACTTTTAAAAAATGATTATGAATAGGAGTCTGATGTAGGAGTCCTTGTTGTCGGGGATGCTCCATGGATGATACAACAGAGGGAGTTACTGGCTTTGGGAGGGAGGCGTGTTATAATCTCCGGGAAGCCTACGTTGATGAACCGATCGATCTCGCCATGGGGCTGGTAGAGTACAAACTCCCCCGCTGAGGGGGGAGTCCCAATGGGGGGGGCTCGGTAAACCCCTGAGATAAAGCTGGCCCGATAGGAAGCCGGCATCTCTGGATGGTCCCGGCTGGGAATGGGAGCATTGTTCAGTTGCTGTATTTCCCAACTGTGAGTGGGAAAGAAACTACTTTTGACTCACCTTTTCCCAACTCCTCATTGACTACAATCCCGTGTTTAAATGTCATCTTATGTTTTGAAGTGGGGCCTGTGTTTAATTTGTTGAGATGGTGTAACTCTGCTGCCTCCATGTGGCCAGTTTGGTTCTCTGCAGCTCACCGATGTTGCAAAGGCAGGGAGCCCAGACTGGGGTCTGACTTTTAAACTCTGTCCCTTGACCTCCCTTCTCTCAGATGCTTTTTACCACTGGAGCTATGGATCTTACCCCCTGAGCTCAAATACACCAAATTACCAGTTGAAGCACACGTGAATCTACTGAAGATCATGAGAATAGGACACAGATTGGAGCAGAGACCTGACCCGGCTGCCCCACCACCCGATATGATCATGGCTGCTTCACTTTCCTGCTCACTGCCTGTGCCTCTTGCTGTCCTCAGAGACCAAAACTCTATTTCAGCCTTGAATATAGAATCACTAGAGTGCAGAAAGAGGCCACTTGGCCCATCGAGTCTGCACCAACGCTTCGAAAGAGCCCCCTACCCAGGCCCAAACCCCGCCCTGTAACCTCATGCTGAGGGGCAATTTAGCATGGCCAATCCACCTAGCCCGCACAACTTTGGAACTGTGGGAGGAAACCGGAGCACCCGGAGGGAACCCACGCACACACACGGGGAGAACGTGCAAACACCCGGGGCCAGAATTGAACCCGGGACCCTGACGCTGTGAGGCAGCGGTGCTAACCACTGTGCCAAAGGGCCGCCCCAATACACTGAATGACAGTGCACCCAGCTTGGGGCAGGCCATTCGGGAAATTCACAACAGTGAGGGCGCGATTCTCCGGCCTCGCTGATCTCTCGCGCGAGCGAAATAAGGCGGGCGAATAGCGGGAGAAACCAAGAATGAGATCCGCGCCAGGCCCCAAACAGTTTGCGATGCAAACGGCCCACTCCCGTGGGCGAAATCGGGATCTCGCCGTCGCATGGTGAGAAGCCAATTATCCCCACTCAAGCCCCATTTACATACAATTAACGAGAGCGACTCCATATCCAACGGCCTCCCGTTATTCAGCGGCCTCCCCAGCAAGTGGTCACGCCGGAGCCGATTAGTAATCCTTTTGAAAAACGTAAACCTGTGAAGTTATTACCACCAAGAAATCTCCCCCTAAACTGCAAAGGAATATCACCAAGAAATCCCCCCCTACGATAGCATCATTTAAGATGCATCTGGACAGATATATGAACGGTTGGGGAACAGAGAGAAGTAGACCTTGGTAAATAGGTAACAGGTTTAGATAAAGGATCTGGATCGGCGCAGGCTGGGAGGGCCGAAGGGCCTGTTCCTGTGCTGTAATTTTCTTTGCTCTTTGTTCTTTGTACACTATAAAGGGTGGAGAAGTTCTATGTGATGAGCAGGGATTCCCTTGTCCCTGATTCCTAGGCAAACGTAGGTGGGTGCTATTCGGATCAAACTAACTTTTCAAGTTAATCACCGGGCAGGAGGGCAGGTTAAGGCGGCATGTGGCACAGTGGTTAGCACTGGAACTGCGGCGCTGAGGACCCGGGTTCGAATCCCGGCCCTAGGTCACTGTCCATGTGGGGTTTGCACATTCTCCCCGTGTCTGCCTGTGTTGTACCCCCACAACCCAAAGATGTGCAGGGTCGGTGGATTGGGCCACGCTAAATTGCTCCTTAATTGGAAAAAAAATAATTGTGTTCTCTAAATTTATGAACAAAAACGTCCTAGGCTATGGGCCAAGTGCTGGCAAATGGGATTAGGTGGGCAGATCAGTGCCTTTCATGCGTCGGTGCGGACTCGATGGGCCGAAGGGCCTCTTCTGCTCTTGTGGATAAATGGATCAAAGGTTATGGGGTGAAGCGTGAACAGGTTATTGAGTTGGATCACAATGAATGGCGGGAAGGCTCGATGGATCAACTGGCGCCCTCCAGCTCCTATTTTTATGTTTCTATGTTTCTGCACTGTTGTATTCTGTGATTCTGTTCTTGATTAACAAGGGGATCAGGGGTTACGGGGAGATGGCAGGAGATTGGGGAAGAGAAAAATATCAGTCATGATTGAATGGAGCAGGCTCGATGGGCCGAGCGGCCTAATTCTGCAGCTGTGCTTTATGGTCTTATGTTCACTTTGGCAGGAAAAATAAAAAAGCAGAGTATCACTGAAATGGAGAAATGCAGAGTGCTGAGGTGCAGAGGGATCTGGGTGTTCCAGTGCATGAGTCACAAGACATAGTGTACAGGTGCCACACGTAATCAAGAAGGCTGATGGAACATTGCCCTTTACTACAGGTGGAATTGAACATAAACGTAAAGATGGTTTGCTTCAGTTATACAGGGCATTAGTCAGACCGCATCTAGAATACTGTGCGCAGTGTTGGTCTCCTTACTTCGAGAAGGATGTAAATGTGTTGGAGATGGTTCAGAGGGTGTTTACTAGATTGATACCTGGGACGAGCGGGATCTTGTGAGGAAAGGGCGGACAGACTGGGCTTGTTTCGGAGTTTAGAAGAGTGAGGGGTGACTTGATTGAAGTTTATAAGATCCTGAACAGTCTCTACAAGCTGGACATGGAAAGGATGTTTCCTCTTGTGGGGCGTCCAGAATCAGGGGGCAGCCTTTAAGGACAGAGATGAGAAGAAATCTTTATTCTCAGAAGGTGTGGGATTTTCGAACTCTGTGCCCCAGTGGGCAGTGTTAGACGTATTAAATGCTGTGGTATGAAGAGGCAAAAGTTCTGCTCCTTTTTCACCAACACACTTTTATTTGTTGCAACTGACTCTGCACAAAACTCTACAGATCACCAGATCCAGAGGCCACTTGAAGCCCCTTTACATATCAGTGACAATCATTGAACACTTAACATAAATGAGACAACTAATTGCAATGTCTCTTAACCCATTACTTAACAGTCTCCCCTTCCTTGGAGAAAAACAATTAGGTAAAAACAAAATTTCAAGAAACTAAAATTTCAAGAAACTAAAGCACACACGTGATTCCCCCCTTCTTTTTTTTTCCTGAGTGGAAGAAAAACAACATTCACAGGCCTTCATTCACAATATCCAAAAGTTTCTGAGAACTAGCCCCTCTTTTCATAAAACAGCCTGACAGTTGATAGCTACTGTCAACCCATTTAATTTTTGTTATTTCCCCTCTGTCCAACATCTGCTTTAAACTTGCGATGTCTATCCGTAACCTCTTTTCATTGACACTTTTTGTAGAGTGCACATTTTCCCACAGGGATTTATTGTCAATGTGACAGTCAATAGGTATATTACCCAATCCCCTAATCCCAAAATTTCTGTCAATATCTGACATATAAAAGGCCATATCCACCGCTTCCACTAAGCTTAACGTCTCAGCAGCCAAAGTGCTTTTGACCACTCTCCTTATTTTCTTTGTTTCCCACACAAGAGGGCAACATTTACCATTGTTCCCCAAAAGGAAAATTATAAAACCTCCTGCGCTTGAAACTCCATCACATAAATTTGCATAGGACGCATCACTATAAACTATGAGTTTCAAATGCCTAAGATCACCTAAAACAGGGAACTTCAAAACATACTCCTGCATTTTTAGTTTGGCCAACACTTTATTTGCTCTTATTATGTCTTCCACTTTGGGATCATTCATTTTTGTACTCAACTCTAAGACATCAAAACTCACGTCCGGTCTAGTCTGTCTACCTAACCAATTCAGTGCCCAATTAAACTTCGCTGTTGCTCTTTTTCCATCTTTGAAACCATTGCGTGTTTTTGTGAAACCCGGCCACGACTAATTGCTATTGGGCTGATGCTTTCCAAATACGATTGCTGACGTAAAGTTGCCCCTAACTGAGTCTGTCCGATTTCCAGTCCAATATATTTAAATGCACCGGAAGCCTGACTTCCAACCCTGAATTCTTTCCTCAAACCAGAGATTACAATAGCTTCAAAATCACCAGTCCCACCCCACAAAAAATCATCGACATGCATCATAAAGATGCCAGCAAGATTTCCTTTATGGTGCCAGTAAAACATTGCAGGATCTGCTTTCAACTGGCAACAGCCTAACTTTAACAATAAGAAGTCTTACAACACCAGGTTAAAGTCCAACAGGTTTGTTTCAAACACGAGCTTTCGGAGCACGGCTCCTTCTTCAGGTGAATCTGGTGTTGTAAGACTTCTTACTGTGCTCACCCCAGTCCAACGCCGGCATCTCCACATCATAACTTTAACAAGACTGAGCTTACCGAAAAGTACCACACTCTAGATGCATCATTTAATCCATATACACATTTGTTCAACTTCCACAGTACCCCTTCTGTGTTAGCTGCTTCTTTAGGAGGACGGAGAAAAATGTCTCTCTGGAGTTGATGCCCCTGCAAAAAGGCAGCTTTTATATCTATAGATTTGCAGTCCCATGCCTTTGTGGCTAATAGAGCCAAGAAGATCTTTAAAATAACCTTTCCTGCTGTAGGTGAATCTACCCTTAAGTCCTGATCTTCTAAGTTTTCTTCAAATCCCCTTGCCACAAGCCTGGCCGTTGCCTTATAAGTTCCATCTGGAAGAATCTTCTGTACAAATCCATCTGTGGGATAGAGCTGTTTGTCCCCTATCCGGTACTTCCGTGTATACCCCAAATTCATTCCAACTATGCAATTCTTGCTGTTTAGCATCTCTGATAACTTTTTCATCTAATTTATTTGAAGCCACCAAAATCTCACGTGCATGTGGGCTTCTACTTCTTTTATAATTCGTAGTCTTACCCATGTTCCGAGATCTTGATAAACTACATCCCCTCTCCTGCCTGGTATCTCGTTCTGTACTGCTACTGCTTGATCTTTCTCTTCTATAGCGGGATGTCCTTTCAATAGTTCTTGACCTTTTCCTGTGAACCTGTTCACTATCTGATGTACTATCTGAACTAGCACTGCGTTTCTGTGTCCTCCATTTTTGAACTTCGTTTTCCCAATCCATTGTCTTAACTTCCTCCCCTGAATGCTGTCCATTCAACCAATGTTTATACTTTCCAGTGGCCTTCCCTGCTCTACTAATAACAGTTGCATCCTTCCATTGACTAGACCCTTCAGGCAAGTATGTCACTTTTGTACCAACCTTTGGCAGTTGCCCTTTTGGAAAAATGGCCTGATCTAATTTATCAGAAGTGTCGTGTTCCTCTACAGAAACCCTGTCTATATCAGTTAACTGGTCCTCATAGTTCTGTTACACATGCGTACCAGATGACTCTAGTTCCTCGTCTTGTCTGTCTGCTCTGTCTAAATTTGAAAATTTGTAATCGGTACCCATTATCCTTGATGAATGTACCCTAACAGTTTGATTACCATGTTGCAAAATAAATGTTTTGCCATCTATGCCTATGATCTTCCCTGGGCCTTTCCATTCATTAGAAGTGTCTCTCTTATAGTATACCATGTCTCCTTGCTGAAAAACGGCATCTGATGGCCGTACATTATGTCTTAAAGCTCTGCGAATTCTTTCAGAGACTTCTGCTTCCAAAAAAGCTTTTCTACTGCTATGTAACGCATTTAAATGTTCAGCAAAACCTGAGCTAATTGTAGTCCCTTGCCAAGCTGGAGGCTGGTCATCCAAAATGTATGGAATTTTAGGATTTCTACCAAACACTAATTGATAAGGACTATAGCCCCCAACCATCTGCAATGAATTCTTTGCATGTACCGCCCATGCTAAAGTTGAATTTAGCGTGCAGTTTGGTCGATCTCCTAAAATTTTCCGAAGCATATCATCGATAACAGCATGATTTCTTTCGCAGACACCATTACTAAATGGGCTTTCTGCAGCCGCGTTCATAACTCTGATATTCATGTTTTCACACATATCCCTAAACTCATCATTAGCAAATTCTCCCCCATTGTCCGTAAAGAATTTTGCTGGTGGACCCATTCCTGTCCCGATCCATTTTTCCACAATTTGATCCAGAATTACTCTCTTTTCTTTACTTCGTACAATTGTTGATTGACTAAATCTGGTTGCTAAATCTACAAAATGCTAAATAAATATATTATTTGCTTTATCCCAGATCTTAAGGTCCATGGCCACAATGTCATTAAAATCCCTGGCCAAAGGTAGGGTGACTATCGGTCGTGCTGATGTCCTTCTGTACTTCCTGCAAACTTCACAGCGATCACTAACCTGTTCTATCAGCTTAGAATAGTCGTCATCCCTTACCCCTGCATCCTTTAATACATTTTTCAGCCTCCGAGGAGACGGATGTGCAAATTGCCTATGCAGTTTTACTACAACAAGCTTTTTATCAGCTAAAGTCGCATTATCAATTGTCATTAAGACATCCTTAACCACTCTACTTGAAATATTATTAGTCAGTAATGGAATACAATAATGTCCCGACTATGTAAATTGTAAGTCCACCGTCTTTCCAAAAACTGTTGCCTTATCCTGTTCCATATCCAGCTTCATGTGTGCTTTCTTCATCGACGGTCTGCTCAGAAGCAAAGGTATCTCACTTCATACAACATCCGTGCTAATGAAATGATTCACTCCAGCAATATTGCAAGGGATCACCACTCTTTCCAGCGACTTTAGAGTATTATCATCCCCAAACCTGAAACTTGTAGAACTTTTAAATTCCTTAACCTTGTTACGATTTTCAGCATCTAAGGAGTCCAGGTAACATTTTAACCAGTCAATCCCACACACAGTAGATGTGCAGCCACTGTCCAATACAGCACAGTTGAAAGATTCTGCAACCAACACCCTCATTACCGGCGTAAAGCTTGTTAATAGGACAATGCCTTCTTTCTGGTCACTATCTTTTTCCTCTTCTGACTCTTCCGTGTCATGTGTCGCTTCAAATACTCTATCATAACGTGTTGGACAGTTGAAAGCATAATGGTATTGAGAGTCACATCAAAAACATCGATTTATCATGCCCTGTGCATTTCTGAGGTTCATCCTCCTATTGTAGGTTCTAACTGGGTTTCTGTCTTCATAATTTCCTTGCCTCAGTCTCCTTTTATAGTCTTGAGGCCTGTTCGTAGCTGTGCGATTTCGCCATCCTGTTACTAGTGTATCTTCCATATTCTGCCTTATAGCAGGCTGACCTATTTGGGTCATCAGAGCCATTGGAATCGAATGTTTCCCCAGAATTTGTTTTAAAGCTGTTGTCATCTGTTTGAATAAGGTATCGTTATCCGTAAACTGAACTCCTGTCAAAACCAGGAGCCTATCCATGTTGCTCACTCTAGCACAATCAAGTAATTTAAAGGCCAACACAGACTGTGGAAATTCCAGCCTGTGTTTCTGCAGCTTTTTATATAGTCTGCCAAATTCCATTATATAGTCTTCCATAGATGAATCTTCCATTTTCCGGAACTTATCAAACTCCGACCATGCTTCATACGCACTTAATATAGAACAGTACAGCACAGAACAGGCCCTCCGGCCCTCGATGTTGTGCCGAGCAATGATCACCCTACTCAAACCCACGTATCCACCCTGTACCCGTAATCCAACAACCCCCCCCCTTAACCTTACATTTTAGGACACTATGGGCAATTTAGCATGGCCAATCCACCTAACCCGCACATCTTTGGACTGTGGGAGGAAACCGGAGCACCCGGAGGAAATCCACGCACACACGGGGAGGACGTGCAGACTCCGCACAGACAGTGACCCAGCCGGGAATCGAACCTGGGACCCTGGAGCTGTGAAGCATTTATGCTAACCACCATGCTACCGTGCTGCCCCTAACAAGTTACCTTTCTTATAAATCTTATCCATATAAAGTAATAAAGTCGCCATTCCTTCTTCTGAGTCTAACTCTTCCAACTCCAGCTCAGAAAGCACTTTGTTTCGGATTTTACTGCCATATGGTAAAGAAAGAGCCAATGCCATACCTTGTTTTCGCTTTCCTAAAGCAGTCACCTTAGTCCACATAACTACTGCACTTCTCCATTGGTCGTATGATTCCCTTTCAGAAAATAGGGGAGGATAATCATAACCAGCCACCTTCACCCTGGGTTCAGCCATATTTCCACTTTTTTTTTTCACTCCTTGGTTTGATCTGGAAAAATCGTATCTTTTAACCCTTCACATTTACACAGCAACCATTCTCTGCTACCAATTGTTAGATGTATTAAATGCTGTGGTGTGAAGAGGCAAAAGTTCTGCTCCTTTTTCACCAACACACTTTTATTTGTTGCAACTGACTCTGCACAAAACTCTACAGATCACCAGATCCAGAGGCCACCTGAAGCCCCTTTACATATCTGTGTCAATCATTGAACACTTAACATAAATGAGACAACTAATTGCAATGTCTCTTAACCCATTACTTAACAGGCAGGGGAAGCGGGTCACTGAATAATTTTAAGGCGGAAGTGGAGAGTTTCTATCTGGACCTTTGCAACCTTCTACCGAGCGCTGTACACCCCCGGGCACCCCCCCGGAGGGGGACTCGGAAATGAAGCAATTCCTCGACAGACGGGATCATGCCGGTCGTGGGGGAGGAAGGGAGATGGGGCCTGGAAGCACCGTTATAACTGGGGGAAGCCATGGAGGGTATCGGCTCCATGCAGGCGGGGAAGGCACCGTAGCCAGATGGATTCCCGCAGGACTTCTTCAAAGAATTTGCGCCAACACCGGCCCTGCACCTGCGGGAGATGTTCGCAGACTCGTTAGTAAGGGGCATGCTGCCACCAACCTTGGCCCGAGTCTCAATTTGGTACTCAAGAAAGTCAAAGACCCGACAGAATGCGGGTCCGACAGACCAATCTTAAATGTTGACGCCAAGATCCTGGCGAAGATGGAGAGCTGCGTGCCAGAGGTCGTCGCGGAAGATCAGACGAGCTTTGCCGCTGAAGGCTGTGGAGACCAAATCACTCTAGTGTCCTTAAAACAGAGGCCGATAGGTTCTTGATTAATAAGGGGGTCAAGGGTTATGGGGAGAAGGCAGGAGAATGGGATTGAGAAAATATCAGCCATGATTGAATGGCGGAGCAGATTCGATGGGCCGTGTGGCCTAATTCTGCTCCTATATCTTATTGTCTTATGGTTAGGGTAAGCAGCTATCAGGCACTTGCTGAGCTTAATAATGACCCCCATCTGGGAGGGAAGACCAGAAGTGATCATTTCCCTGGACACAGAAAAGGCCTTTGACAGAGTCGAGTGGAAGTACCTCACAGAGCAACGGTTTGGGCTCAAGTCAGGGATCACCTCCTGGGTGAAACTACTGTACAACGTTGCCATGGCGAGCGTACGGATAAATACCACCAGCTCTGAATACTTCTGGCTGCACAGAGGCCCACTGTCCCGGGTGCTGTTTGCTGTGGCAATCGAACCATTGGCGATCTCCCTCAGAGCGGGGAGGGGCCGGAGAGGTTTCCAATGGGGACACAGAGAGCATTTTAAAAAAATTTGTTCATGGGACGTAGCTGTCCCAGGCTGGGCCAGCATTTATTGCCCATCCCTAATGTAACTACTCCATGTCATGGTTCTCCTTCCATCGGTTTTCCTACCCTTATTCGTCACTTCCATGCCCCCCCCCCCCCCCCCCCCCCCCCGACAAACTAATTTTCCTTGAAGAAGTCGATGAACATCTGCCACCTCCGGGTGAACCCCTGTAACGAACCCGGAAAGGCAAATTTTATTTTCTCCAATCTAAGAAACCCCTCCAAACCTAAGAAACCCTCGCTGACCCAAACCCCCGACTTCGGGGGCTCCGAGCCCCTCCATCCCAGCAAAATCCGTCTCTGGGCCACCAGGGAAGCACAGGCCAAAATGTCGGCCTCTCTCCCTCACCGGGCTCCCAGATCTTCCGACACTCCAAATATTGCTACCTCTGAACTCGACCCTTCCAGGACCTCTGACATGACATCCGCGAACCCATGGCAAAATCCCCTCAGCCTCGGACACGCCCAGAACATGTGCACATGATTTGCAGGACCTCCCCCACAGCACTTACACCTCTCCTCCACCTCCTCAAAAAATCTACTCATCCGGGCCACAGTCATGTGGGCCCCGTGGACCATCTTGAACTGGATCAGGCTGAGCCTGGCACACCACGAGGATGCACTGACTCTCCTCAGGGCCTTCTCCCATAACTCCACTTCCAAATCCCCTCCTAACTCTTCCTCCCACTTCCTCTTTACCTCCCCGATTGGGACCCCTTCCCACTCCATCAGTTCCTTGTATATTTCCGAGACCTTCCCCTCCCAAACCCCTGTTTTTGACAGCTCGGGACCTGTCTCTGAACAAAATCCCACACTGGCAAGTACCGGAACTCGTTCCCACGCGGCAACTCAAACTCCTCCTCGAGCCCCTCCAGGCTCGGGAAACTCTCCTCAATGAAGAGATCCCCAAATCTCTCAATCCCAGCCCGCTGCCACCTCCTAAAGCCCCCATCCAGCCCCCCCGGAGGGAACCAGTGGTTATCACAGATCGGTGACCACACCGGTGCCCCCTCCAGTCCCATGTGCTGCCTCCATTGCCCCCAGACCCTCAGGGCTGCCACTACCACTGGGCTTGTGGAGTACCGAGCCGGCGAGAACGGCAGAGGTGCCGTTAACAGCATCCAGATTCATGCCCTTGCAAGATGCCGCCTCTACTCGCTCCCACACTGACTCCTCCCCCACTACCCATTTCTTAACCATCGATATATTAGCCGCCCAATAATAGTTGCTAAAGTTCGGAAGTGCCAAGCCCCCCTCCCTGCGCCCCCGCTCAAGAAGCACCTTCTTCACCCTCGGGACTTTACCGGCCCATATAAAACCCGAGATCGCCGCGTTCATCTTCCAAAAGAATGCCTTAGGGATGAAGATTGGGAGACACAGAAACACAAACAGCAATCTCGGGAGGATTGTCATCTTCACAGTCTGTACCCTCCCCGGCAGTGACAGTGGGAGCACATCCCACCGACGGACGTCCCCTTTCATTTGCTCAATCACCCTGACCAAATTTAGTTTATGAAGCTGACCCCAGTCCCTCGATTCTTGCATCCCCAGGTACCTAAAACTCCTTCCCACCACTTTGAACGGCATCTCCCTCAGTCTCATCTCCTGCCCCCGTGCCTGGATCACAAAAACCTCGCTCTTGCCCACATTCAGTTTGTAACCTGAGAACTTGGATTGGATTGGATTGGATTTGTTTATTGTCACGTGTACCGAGGTACAGTGAAAAGTATTTTTCTGCAAGCAGCTCAACAGATCATTCAGTACATGGGAAGAAAAGGGAATTGAACAGAATTCAAGAAAATACATGAGAATACATAATAGGGCAACACAAGATATACAATGTAACTACATAAGCACTGGCATCGGATGAAGCAGACAGGGTGTAGTGTTAATGAGGACAGTCCATAAAAGGGTCATTTAGGAGTCTGGTGACAGTGGGGAAGAAGCTGTTTTTGAGTCTGTTCGTGCGTGTTCTCAGACTTCTGAATCTCCTGCCCGATGGAAGAAGTTGGAAAAGTGAGTAAGCCGGGTGGGAGGGATCCTTGATTATGCTGCCTGCTTTCCCCCGGCAGCGGGAGGTGTAGATGGAATCAATGGATGGGAGGCAGGTTTGTGTGATGGACTGGGCGGTATTCACGACTTTCTGAAGTTCCTTGCGGTCCTGGGCCGAGCAGTTGCCATACCAGGCTGTGATGCAGCCCGAGAGGATGCTCTCTATAGTGCATCTGTAAAAGTTGGTAAGGGTTAATGTGGACATGCCAAATTTCCTTTGTTTCCTGAGGAAGTAAAGGCGCTGTTGTGCTTTCTTGGTGATAGCATCGACATGAGTGGACCAGGATAGATTTTTGGTGATGTGCACCCCTAGGAATTTGAAACTGCTCACCATCTCTACCTCGGCTCTGTTGATGCTGACAGGGGTGTGTACAGTACTTTGCTTCTTGAAGTCGATGACCAGCTCTTTAGTTTTGCTGGCATTAAGGGAGAGATTGTTGTCATTGCACCACTCCACTAAGTTCTCTATCTCCCTCCTGTATTCAGACTCGTCGTTGTTCGAGATCCGGCCCACTATGGTCGTATCGTCAGCAAACTTGTAGATGGAGTTGGAACCAAGTTTTGCCATGCAGTCGTGTGTGTACAGGGAGTAGAGTAGGGGGCTAAGTACGCAGCCTTGCGGGGCACCGGTATTGAAGACTATTGTGGAGGAGGTGTTGGTGTTCATTCTTACTGACTGTGGTCTGTTGGTCAGAAAGTCAAGGATCCAGTTGCAGAGTGGAGAGCCAAGTCCTAGGTTTTGGAGCTTTGATATGAGCTTGGTTGGGATTATGGTGTTGAAGGCGGAGCTGTAGTCAATAAATAGGAGTCTGATGTAGGAGTCCTTGTTTTCGAGATGCTCTAGGGATGAGTGTAGAGCCAGGGAAATGGTGTCTGATGTGGACCGGTTGCAACGGTATGCGAATTGAAGTGGGTCAAGGCGTTCCGGGAGTATGGAGGTGATGCGCTTCATGATCAGCCTCTCGAAGCGCTTCATTACAACTGACGTCAGGGCCACCGGGCGGTAGTCATTGAGGCACGTTGCCTGGTTCTTCTTTGGTACCGGTATGATGGTGATCTTCTTGAAGCAGGTGGGGACCTCGGAGTGGAGTAGGGATAGGTTAAAGATGTCTGTGAAAACCTCTGCCAGCTGGTCCGCGCAGGTTCTGAGTGCACGACCAGGGATCCCGTCCGGGCCCATCGCCTTCCGTGGGTTCACTTTCAGGAAGGCCGATCTGACTTCGGAAACTGTGATGGTGGGTATGGGTGAATTATGGGTTGCTGGGGCACTCGATAGCGGGTTGTTGGTTACCTGCTCAAACCGAGCATAGAATGCGTTAAGTTCATCGGGGAGGGGTGCACTGCTGCCAGAGATACTGCTCGGCTTCGCTTTGTAGCCCGTTATGTTGCTTAGTCCTTGCCACAACCGCCGAGAGTCGGTCTGTGACTCTAGCTTAGTTTGATATTCTCTCTTGGCATCTCGGATGGCTTTGCGGAGGTCGTACCTGGATTTCTTGTATAGGACAGGGTCGTCTGCCTTGAACGCCTCAGATCTGTCCTTCAGTAGGGAGTCAATCTCGCGGTTGAGCCATGGTTTCCGGTTGGGGAAGGTACGTACTGCTTTCTTTGGCACGCAGTCGTCCACACATTTGCTGATGAAGTCTGTGACGGTGGTGACATACTCATTTAAGTTAGTCGCTGAGTTCTTAAATATGGACCAGTCCACTGTCTCCAAGCAGTCACGTAAGAGCTCTTCTGTCTCCTCAGACCAGCACTGCACAACCTTCTTAGCTGGATTCTCCCGCTTGAGTTTCTGCTTGTAAGCCGGGAGAAGGAGCACAGTCTTATGGTCTGATTTCCCAAAGTGCGGTCGGGGGATGGAACGGTAGGCGCCCTTGATTTTTGAGTAGCAGTGGTCAAGAGTGTTGTCGCCCCGGGTGGTACAGGAGATGTGCTGGTGGAATTTTGGCAGTACACTCTTGAGGTTGGCTTTGTTGAAGTCTCCGGCCACAATGAACAGGGCCTCCGGGTGTTCTGTTTCATGGTTGTTTATGACTGTGTACTGTTCATCCAGCGCCTTCCTCACTTCTGTCTGGGGTGGGATGTAGACCGCTGTGATAATGGCTGAAGTGAACTCGCATGGAAGATAGTATGGGCGGCACTTTACGGTCAAGTATTCCAGGTCTGGGGAGCAGTAGGTCGCCAGGGTCACCACATCCAAGCACCAGGAGGAGTTGATGAGGAGGCAAACCCCTCCACCCTTCGCTTTGCCTGAAGATGCCGTGCGGTCCGCCCGGTGAATAGAGAAGCCTTCAGGTTGTATGGCACAGTCCGGTGAGGCGGGGGTGAGCCATGTCTCTGTGAAACAGTGCACACAGCAGTCTCTTACTTCCCTCTGAGAGGTAAGTCTGGCGTTAAGTTCATCCAGCTTGTTTTCAATCGCTTGGACGTTTGCCAGGAGTATGCTGGGGAGAGGGGTCTTGAAACCGCATTGCTTCAGTCTAACCTGCAGACCGCTGTGTTTCCCTCGCTTTCTCGGTCGGCGGCTGCTGCTGGATGATCCTGGGATCCGATGAGAGACGTCTGCCCTTGTGGAAGGTAGGTGGTTGCGTCTGGCAGGGTCCAGGGCCCTGGCGGGGTCCAGGGCGCTAGCGAGGTCCAGGGCGCTGTTTACATTTCTGGGGTCGCGTCTGGCAGGGCCCCGGGCGCTGGTTGAGGTAGAGGGGTTGCTGGGGGGGCTGGGGGGAACTGGCCTAATTCCTCCAGTAATCCCATAATTCCTGCAATCCCCCCAACTGGTCTGTTATACAAAGGAGCAAATCGTCCACATAGAGCGAGACCCTATGTTCCACCCCCTACTCATCACTATCCCCCGCCAATTTTTCGATGGCATCAGCGCCACTGCCAACATGGGAGTAGAATGAAAACTCCTTACTCCTCGGCCTCCCAAATCTCCACGGATCGAGCCCCCCCCCCCCCCCCCCCCCCCCCGTGTGCTCCATGAACCTCCGGAGCTCCTTAGCCATAGCTGATACTTTCCCAGACCCGGAATTCGATCGGTCCAGCCTTGGATCAAGAACCCTATTGAAAGCTCCCCCATAATCAGTTGATGCGAATCTAGGTCCGGGGTCTTCCCCAGAACCCGTCTTGTAAATTCCACGTTATCCCAGTTGGGGCAAATATATTCACCAACACCACGGCCATTCCCTCCAGCTTCCCACTAACCATAACATATCTATCCCGGGTCTGCCTTTATATTCCCCACCTTGAACATCACCCACTTATTAACCAAGATCGTCACCTCCTTGTTTTAAAGTCTAACCCCGAATGGAACTCTTACCCAACCCATCCCCACCTTAGCCGAATCTGGTCCCTCACATTATTAGACATAGAATTTACAGTGCAGAAGGAGGCCATTCGGCCCATCGAGTCGGCACCGGCTCTTGGAAAGAGCACCCTATCCAAGGTCAACACCTCCACCCTATCCCCATAACCCAGTAACCCCACCCAACACTAAGGGCAATTTTGGACACTAAGGGCAATTTATCATGGCCAATCCACCTAACCTGCACATCTTTGGACTGTGGGAGGAAACCGGAGCACCTGGAGGAAACCCACGCACACACGGGGAGGATGTGCAGACTCCGCACAGACAGTGACGCAAGCCGGAATCGAACCTGGGACCCTGGAGCTGTGAAGCTATTGTGCTATCCACAATGCTACCGTGCTGCCCGTACTTCAGACCTGTCTCCTGCAACATGGCCACGTCCATCTTCAGTTGCTTTAAGCGCGCGAACACATGGGCCCTTTTGACCGGCCCATTCAGTCCCCGAATATTCCACATGACCAGCCTGGTCGGGGGGCACGTCGCCCCCCCCCCTCCTCCCCCGCCGATCAGCCATAGCCTCTCCAAGGCCAACCTGCGGCCCATGTCCCGCAACTCCCCTGGCCCGCCCTCGGGAAACTACCTGTGGTAATATGACTAGGGGTATTACGGTACCTGGAAGTGTGAGCTGCCATTGGTGCTGAGGACTCGCTGCCCATTGGCCCGGGTAAGTCATGTGCCTCTCAGCCGATTGGCTGAGAGGTAGGTAGCTCCGCCTACAAGGCGGGATATAAGAACTCGTGCTTCCCGGCAGTCGGCCTTTCTTCTGTACGTCTGCTGCCGGGTCCACTTCTTGTGTATTAAAGCCTATCGTTCGGACTTCATCCACGTTTCGTGTCCATTGATTGTGCATCAATACCGTCATCCAACCTCCTCTTCCTCCACTTTGAAAGTCCCCTCCCCGTCAGCAATACTGTCCCCGCCCCCACCCGATCCCCACTCACCCCCTCCAACCCCGCGCCCCTCCCCCCACAGATCTTCAGCTCACCTTCCACTGCGCTTCCGTGAATGAGCCCGCCCAGCTAGCCTGGCAGCACCCGCTCATGGTGCCTAGCATCCTATCCCCCACCGATTCCCCTCCCCCTGCTCTTAGTGCAAACAGTCAAATCAAAGGCAAGAAGTAACAACAAACAAACAAACCCTCCCAAGGCCCGAACACAGAGACCCACCCTTCATCCCTTCCCAAGGAACTGGAAACCAGCCTGACCCCAAAAGAAACAGGAAAATGAACACCAAAAACAAAGTTTTTTGCAATATAGTACATTCACTCCACTTCTCCTCCATCAAAGTTCAAAGTCCTCCTTCTCCTGTCAGTTCATTCTCTTTCATGAAGTCTGTTGCCTCCTCCGCTGAGCCAAAATACAACTCCCGGCCCCCGTAGCTCACCCACAGGTGAGCTGGGTACAGTAGCCTGAAATTTATGCCCTTCTTGTTCAGGGCCGACTTGACCTTATTAAAGCTTGCCCTCCTCTTTGCCAGCTCTGCCCCCAGCTGGCACACACGGATCTCGCCACCTTCCCAGTTGCAACGCCTCATCTGCCTGGCCCACCTCATGATACGTTTGTTATCCATGAACCGATGCAACCGCACCACCATCACCCTCGGTGGCTCGCTCCCCTGGGGCTTGTGTGTCAGCGCCTTGTGGGCTCAATTCACCTCTAATGGCTGGTCAAATGCATCTTCCCCAAGCAACTTCTCCAGCATCTTCCCAACGTACACACCAGCGTCCGCTCCTTCGTTCCCCTCCGGCAGGCCCACAATCCGGATGTTCTGCCGACGAGATCGGTTCTCCAGCTCCTGCACTTATTCCAGCAGTCGCTACTGCTGGTCACGCAGCCTCCCGATCTCTGCTGCCATCGAGGTAGACTGTTCCTCCTGTTCCCCTGCCTGCTCCTCCAACCTCTGGATCGCCTGACCCTGGGCTGCCAGTCTTGCCTCCACGCAGTCAACCACCGCCTTGTTTTTGGGATCCTTAAGGAGGAGGGAGAGCAGCCCCAAGTCGTGGTCCACATAGGTACCAACGACATAGTTAGGAAGAGAGATGGGGATTTGAGACAGAAATTCAGGGAGCTAGAATGGAAGCTGAGAGCTAGAACAAACAGAGTTGTTATCTCTGGGTTGTTACCCGTGCCACGTGCTAGCGAAGTGAGAAATAAGGAGAGAGGGGAGTTGAACACGTGGCTACAGGGATGGTGCAGGAGGGAGGGCTTTGGTTTCCTGGATAATTGGGGCTCATTCTGGGGTAGGTGGGATCTCTACAAACAGGATGGTCTTCACCTGAACCAGAGGGGTACCAATATCCTGGGGGGGAGATTTGCTAGTGCTCTTCGGGGGTGTTTAAACTAATTCAGCAGGGGGATGGGAACCGAAATTGTAGTCCCAGTGTACAGGATGTTGAGAGTAGTGAGGTCAGGGATAGGGTTAAAAATTCGAAAGAGGGCACTGGCAAGCAGGACGCTGGTTTGAAGTGTGTCTACTTCAACGCCAGGAGCATCCGGAATAAGGTGGGTGAGCTTGCAGCATGGGTTAGTACCTGGGATCTCGATGTTGTGTCGATTTCGGAGACATGGGTTGAGCAGGGACAGGAATGGTTGTTGCAGGTTCCAGGATTTAGATGTTTCTGTAAGAACAGAGAAGATGGTAAAAGAGGGGGGGTTGTGGCATTGTTAATCAAGGAAAGTATTACGGCGGTAGAAAGAACGCTTGAGGACTCGTCTACTGAGGTAGTATGGGCCGAGGTTAGGAACAGGAGAGGAGAGGTCACCCTGTTGGGAGTTGTCTATAGACCTCCGAATAGTTCCAGAGATGTAGAGGAAAGGATTGCAAAGATAATTCTCGACAGGAGCGAAAGTAACAGGGTAGTTGTTATGGGGGACTTTAACTTTCCAAATATTGACTGGAAATACTATAGTTCGAGTACTATAGATGGGTCAGTTTTTGTGCAGTGTGTGCAGGAGGGTTTTCTGACACAGTATGTAGACAGGCCAACAAGGGGCGATGCCACATTGGATTTGGTACTGGGTAATGAACCCGGCCAGGTGTTAGATTTAGATGTAGGTGAGCACTTTGGTGATAGTGATCACAATTCGGTTATGTTTACTTCAGCGATGGGCAGGGATAGGTATATACTGTAAGGCAAGAATTATAGCTGGGGGAAAGGCAATTATGATGCTATTCGGCAAGATTTAGGATGTATAGGATGGGGAAGGAAACTGCAGGGGATGGGTACAATCGAAATGTGGAGCTTTTTCAAGGAACAGCTACTGCGTGTCCTTGATAAGTATGTACCTGTCAGGCAGGGAGGAAGTTGTCGAGCAAGGGAACCGGGGTTTACTAAGGAAGTTGAAGCACTTGTCAAGAGGAAGAAGAAGGCTTATGTTAGGATGAGACATGAAGGCTCAGTTAGGGCACTTGAGAGTTACAAGTTAGCCAGGAAGGACCTAAAGGGAGAGTTAAGAAGAGCGAGGAGAGGACACGAAAAGTCGTTGGCGGATAGGATCAAGGAAAACCCTAAGGCTTTCTATAGGTATATCAGGAACAAAAGAATGACTAGAGTAAGATTAGGGCCAATCAAGGATAGTAGTGGAAAGTTGTGTGTGGAATCAGAGGAGATAGGGGAAGCGTTAAATGGATATTTTTCGTCAGTGTTTACACTGGAGAAAGACAATGTTGTCGAGGAGAATACTCAGATACAGTCGACCAGGCTAGATGGGATTGAGGTTCACAAGGAGGAGGTGTTAGCAATTTTGGAAAGTGTAAAAATAGATAAGTCCCCTGGCCAGATGGGATTTATCCTAGGATTCTCTGGGAAGCCAGGGAGGAGATTGCAGAGCCTTTGTCCTTGATCTTTATGTCGTCTTTGTCGACAGGAATAGTGCCGGAAGACTGGAGGATAGCAAATGTTGTCCCCTTGTTCAAGAAGGGGAGTAGAGACAACCCTGGTAATTATAGACCTGTGAGCCTTACTTCGGTTGTGGGTAAAATGTTGGAAAAGGTTATAAGAGATAGGGTTTATAGCCATCTTGAAAAGAACAAGTTGATTAGCGATAGTCAACACGGTTTTGTGAAGGGTAGGTCATGCCTCACAAACCTTATTGAGTTTTTTGAGAAGGTGACCAAACAGGTGGATGAGGGTAAAGCGGTTGATGTGGTGTATATGGATTTCAGTAAGGCATTTGATAAGGTTCCCCACGGTAGACTATTGCAGAAAATAAGGAAGTATGGGATTGAAGGTGATTTAGCAGTTTGGATCAGTAATTGGCTAGCTGAAAGAAGACAGAGGGTGGTGGTTGATGGCAAATGTTCATCCTGGAGTTCAGTTACTAGTGGTGTACCGCAAGGATCTGTTTTGGGGCCACTGCTGTTTGTCATTTTTATAAATGACCTGGAAGAGGGTGTAGAAGGATGGGTTAGTAAATTTGCAGATGACACGAAGGTCGGTGGAGTTGTGGATAGTGCTGAAGGATGTTATAGGATACAGAGGGACATAGATAAGCTGCAGAGCTGGGCTGAGAGGTGGCAGATGGAGTTTAATGCGGAAAAGTAGTTCATTTTGGAAGAAGTAACAGGAATGCAGAGTACTGGGCTAATGGCAAGATTCTTGGTAGTGTAGCTGAACAGAGAGATCTCGGCATCCAGGTACATAAATCCCTGAAAGTTGCCACCCAGGTTAATAGGGCTGTTAAGAAGGCATATGGTGTGCTAGCCTTTATCAGTAGGGGGATTGAGTTTCGGAGCCACGAGGTATGCTGCAGCTGTACATAACTCTGGTGCGGCCGCACCTAGAGTACTGCGTGCAGTTCTGCTCACCACATTATAGGAAGGATGTGGAAGCTTTGGAAAGGGTTCAGAGGAGATTTACTAGGATGTTGCCTGGTATGGAGGGAAGGTCTTACGAGGAAAGGCTCAGGGACTTGAGGTTGTTTTTGTTAGAGAGGAGAAGGCTGAGAGGTAACTTAATAGAGACATATAAGATAGTCTTTAGCTTTAAATTGAGGGGTGGTAGATATAGGACAGATGTCAGAGGCAGTTTCTTTACTCAGAGAGTAGTAGGGGTGTGGAACCCCTGCCAGCAACAGTGGTAGACTCGCCAAATTTAAGGGCATTTAAGTGGTCACTGGATAGACATATGGATGAAAATGGAATAGTGTAGGTCAGATAGGCTTCAGATGGTTTCACAGGTCGGTGAAACATCGAGGGCCGAAGGGCCCGTCCAGCGCTGTAATGTTCTATGTTCTCTATGTTCTATGATCAAGTCCACCGCCCGGGCCAGCTCCTCCGAACTCTCCTTCTGCTATTGGGTGAACTTCTCGTTCAAGAAGGTCACCAACTGCTCCATCGACCACTGGGCCGGCCCCTGCCCATCCACCATCTCCGCGTGCGTTGCCAGTTCCTCACCCGCCTCAGCCAACCGGTTTGCTTCTTTCCGGGCACTTCTGGTCCGCAGCTCCATAAACTGGGGGGGGGGGGGGGGGGGGGGGGGCGATCTGCTCTCACTTCTACCCCTTTTTCCTGCAAAATGCCTGCTGCAAACCGGGGCAAAGGCCACGGAAAGCGCGCCACGAGCGGGAGCTGCCAAACATGCGACCACTCACTCCATGGCCAACATCAGACGTCCAGATTTCCTTCCCTAAATGACATTAGTGAACCAGATGGGTTTTTACAACAATCGACAATGGTTTCATGGTCATCGTTGGAATTTTAATTCCAGATTTTTATTGAATTCAGATTTCACCGTCTGCAGTGGTGGGATTTGAACCTGGGATCCCAGTGTGCTCTGTGTCTCTGGATTACTAGACCAGTAACAATACCACTGCGCCTCACAGAGCGTCTCACTCTATGAGGATGACCTGCTCCTCTACATCTCGAATCCCTGGACCAGCATGGAAGGGATAATGAAACTCCTGCAGTTGTTCGGAGCCTTCTCGGGTTGCAAACTTAACCTCAGTAAGAGCGAGATCTTCCCTGTGAACCCCCAGGGTGGAGGGACAGAGCTGGGGGAACTGCCGTTCAAACAAGCCCAGGACCAAATTCCGCTCCCATGGGATCCAAATAGTCCGCGACTGGACACGGATCCACAAATGGAACCTGCCGAGTCTGCTGGAGGAAGTTAAAAGGGACGTGCAGAGGTGGGGCTCACTCCCACTCCTGCAGGCATGGGGGGGGGGGGGGGGGGCTGCAGAGGTGTGACCCCACTCCCACTCCTGCTGGCATGGGGGGGGGGGGTGCTGCAGAGGTGGGGCTCACTCCCACTCCTGCTGGCATGGGGGGGGGGGGTGCTGCAGAGGTGGGACCCCACTCCCACTCCTGCAGGCATGGGGGGGGGGGGGCGTGTAGAGGTGGGGCTCACTCCCACTCCTGCTGGCATGGGGGGGGGGGGGCTGCAGAGGTGGGGCTCACTCCACTCCTGCTAGCATGGGGGGGGGGGGCGTGTAGAGGTGGGGCCCGCTCACTCCCACACATGCTGGAATGGGGGGCGGGGGGGGAGGGGGGGGGGTGCAGACGATCAAGATGAACGTTCTGCCCAGGTTCCTCGTCCTGTTCCGATCGCTCCTGATCTACATAGCCAAGGCCTTTTTCAACGCATTCGACAGGTTAATCACGGCATGTTTGCGTGTGAACAAGAACAAAGAACAAAGAAAATTACAGCACAGGAACAGGCCCTTCGGCCCTCCCAGCCTGCGCCGATCCAGATCCTTTATCTAAACCTGTTACCTATTTACCAAGGTCTACTTCCCTCTGTTCCCGCCCGTTCATATACCTGTCCAGGTGCATCTTAAATGATGCTATCATGCCCGCCTCTACCACCTCCGCTGGTAAAGCATTCCAGGCACCCACCACCCTCTGCGTAAAAAATGTTCCACGCACATCTCCCTTAAACTTTCCCCCTCTTACCTTGAAATCGTGACCCCTTGTAATTGACACCCCCAATCTTGGGAAAAGCTTGTTGCTATCCACCCTGTCCATACCTCTCATAATTTTGTAGACCTCAATCAGGTCCCCCCTCAACCTCCGTCTTTCCAACGAAAACAATCCTAATCTACTCAACCTTTCTTCATAGCTAGCACCCTCCATACCAGGTAACATCCTGGTGAACCTCCTCTGCACCCTCTCCAAAGCATCCACATCCTTCTGGTAATGTGGCGACTTTGGGGGTGGATGGCCTGGCCAAATACTCAAACAGACCAGGGGTAGTGGCTCCGGACGTGGTGCCAGTGAGACAGCACTTCGGTCGAACCAAAATGTCCACCGTGGCCCCATCGGCAACAACCATAGCTTCACTCCGGCAACGATGGATGCCTCCTTCAAAAGGTGGAGACAAGATGAGGGGGCTCTGACGGTGACGGACATGTACATGGATGGTAGTGTAGTGTCCCGGCGGGAACTCACGGAGAGATTCCAGCTCCCGAGAGGAATCAACCTGAGATAAATTCAGGTCAAAACGTCCTTCGCATAGAAACAGCGACATATCCCCAGGTACCAGGACACTCACAGTAACCTGCGGGGAGGGTGGCGGGGTGGCGGGGTGGGTGGGGTGGGGGGGGGGGGGGGGTGGGGGGGCAGACTGGGTGGACATGTATGGGAGTCTGTTGGAGGAGATACGCTCACTGCTGGATGGGACAAGGAAACAATGGGTGGAGGAACTAGGCATGGAGATGGGGGAGGACTCTGGGTCAAAGTGCTGAACTGTGCAAACTTCACCTTCGCACGCACAGGGCTGAACCTAACACAGATAAAGGTGGTACTCAGAGGTTCTCCCCGAAGGCGGAGGACACATTCGAACGGTGGCAGGGAGGCCCGGCCAACCACACTTTAGTCTTGCCCCAGACCTGTTGAGCACTGGACGTCCTTCCTTGAGGCCATGTGCAGGGTTGTGGGGGGTGAGGGTGGAGCCACGCCCAAAAGTGGCAACCTTTGGGCTATCATATCAGCTAGAGTTCCTACATGGGAAGGCTGGGGGGCCGACGTCCTGGCCTTCGCCTCTCTGATCGGCCGCTGGAGAATCCTGCCCGGCTGGCGATCGGCTGCGCCACCCAAAGCTGCAGAATGGCTGCCTGACCTGGCAGAATTTCACAGGCTGCAGAAAATAAGTGGGGGGGGGGGGGGGGGGTGTTGCACGTTTTACTATGGGTGTAAAACGCGTTTATTGGAGTGTATTAACACGCCTCCGTTTAAAGGCCGTGTGCTTAACACTGCTAGGCTCTGTTTATGTATTTTCAGCTCGGGAGTCGCCAGGTGCCGTATCTAGACACCTCACAAATATTCCAAGGTCAGGTTCAAAGTAATAAAACGATACACCGATTAGTAAGTTCCAAACGATCAATATTTATTATACAATTATAATAAATACGCATGCACACACTAAGGGACTAAGCTATGACTAAACTAAGCAATCAGAATACTTAACTACACAGGAACAGGCAAGGTCAGGGAGCGAGGCCTTCGTCCCGGTCTTGGTCTGCAACCTTCAGAAAGCGTGCTGGTCACTGGGGGTCTAGCGGGCTTGGTTCGCGTAGCGAGCGTTGTATTGGCACTTACGGTTCGGCGGCTGGTGCTCAACGGCTGGAGTCAGGATACACGTTCAAGGTCTTGGTCAAAGCCGGAGCACGAAACAACAGACAGGACCATGTGTGGGGGTCTACTTTTATAGGGGTCCCCAATGTCCTTGCCTTTTCCTGGGTGGGCTTTACCTTCAGGTATCGATTGGATCGCTTCCAATCAATATCTTTTGAATTCCTCCAATGTGAGGGTCTTTCTCGATGGTGGGGGCGGTTTCTATAGTGGATACTTCTGGTGCCGCTCTGTCTGGACATCCACTTAAAGTATCTATTCAAACACAAATGTTGCCATTGTGTGTGCCCAGATCTGGATTGCCTCATTAATATGCAAAGCGTTTTGCTATTAACACCTTTGGGTTTGAGGTCTTCCACCTGGCCAGAAACTAGTTTTGCTGCTTGCAAAATGCTAATGAGTGTTTGCAGGCTTGGCTAAACTGTTTTTCCCTGCAGTCTTAGCGATTCTCCATTTTGTTTAGTTCAGTGTCCATTTTAGGTGGCTACAGTGGCTACATTCCCTCCTTGTGATCCTCACAATCAAAATATTGTGAAGGATCACCTATGTACGTTGCCTCGAGTGCATCTTCTTTGTGTTCCCTGACCTCGGCAAGCTCCTGAGAGTCTACTCTGTCCTTAAACTATGGGAAGAAATTTTTTTTTACCTGACATCTCTACTTGCCGCTATGTCAAAGGGGACATGCATTACCACAAACCGGGAACCTCTACCTATCACAACTATCCTTATCTTACTTTAAACATTTCCTTACAGACTAAACCTCATCCATTCATACCACATCACATAACATTTCCTGACTCGGCAGTCGAGTTCAGGACAATATAATACATGGGTATATTTTATTTTATTCACACAGTGCTCTATTCATTTATGGGCTGGGGGGATTGGTGGAAACCGAAGATAGGAGATTGAACTCCATAGATGGTTGAGGGGCAGGAACGGGAGGCTCTCCTCTTCCACTTCCTCAACCTGAGGGTCTGTACAAGTATGGCGAGGATCGCAATCACTAGCAGTGATTCCATCACGTATGACATGGAGTACCATGTCATAAATTTTGTGCACCAGGTCTGAACCTCACTGATCAGAGCTGAGCACTGGGGAGTTGCTGTAAGTGAAACATTTACGGTGGGGGTTGTGAGGGAAACGTGTCTTGCTTCCACACAAACAAATACAACATTTAAAAGCAATAAGTAGGCTTCCATCATCTTCTCTTCGTTCTCCTTTTTCTTCCTCCTGTATGGCCGATCCTTGCTGTGATCCCTGTTTCGTCCTTCGAAAGCTATGGGATCAAGCACAGTATCTGTCAATACAGCTTAATATCCGTACTTGTCAGTGTATCTGTCTTTCAATTCCAATTGACCCATTAAAAATGACTGGCCAAGTCACACCCTGTGACTCCCCTCATTTTTTTTTTTCAAAAGCGAATTTAATGAACACAATACACCTAACAACTCTCCTCCTGCGAGCCGTCTCGCAGGCTTTGCTCATTTACCATCCGAATGTTCCTGGATGTAAATAGCATGTGGGATGGCGGCCTAAGGGCTGCCTAACGAAAAATGAAAACAAATTGGAAACAAAAGGTCGAATGGGTTGCGTATGGGCCGCTACGGGTACGATTTGAATGGGATCCCCGGGTAGGGCGTGCTGTGCCATACCCGAGCTTGGCTGACCAAAGTGGGTTCTCAGACAGGGCGGGTCCTCAGTGCCGTTCGTCCACTGCCTGAGTAACCTGGAGTAAACGGGCAAGAATGTGTTTATCATGGATTTGCAGCCTCTATTCGCCGAATAGAGGGGCACCTAAAAACCAAGGGAGGAGCCAAGATGCTCCTTTTGAAAATTGAGCTGGGCTTCAGACATTGTAGCCGATAAGGTGAGCTGCTCACCATAGAAAGTTCTCAGACGTATCTGCGGACAAACTAAAGTGCGTGCGAGGTGGTCACAATCTTTTCAGCTGAAAAGATCTGCAATCAATCCCTTAACATATTAACAAACAAACATAAACTGACAAACAAACATGCGTGCAGGTTCCATCAGAAAGGACATCGCTTCCCTCAAGCGGTTCCTATTTTACATCATCTGGACACCTCACCTTTCCTCTGTCTCTGTGAACAGGGTCACAAAGGGGTTGCCGTATCGGGATTCAGACACCGTGTCGTCCTGCTCTCCCGGATCCCACACCCTTGTGTGGATCAGGCATGAGATCTTTGAATTATGTGACCGGGGGTCACTTTCGTCATTGCGGACAAGTCGGTACGAATTGTCCCTGTGCCAGAGTGTTGGGTCCAAAAGTGAATGGGTATTGTCGGGGTCGTCGGGGTCGGGTGGTGGGTCTGGGTTTTTAATGTAAGTGACTTCCATGGGGTCACTGTAGTCGGGGTCATTGTCGCTGCAATGTGGGCTGTAGTGTGGTGTGCTGTGGCTGTCCTCAGAGTCCGTGTCTGTATCGCTGTCTCTGCTGCGGCAGCTTGTGGGCGTTTCGGGGCGTGGTCTGTCGTGGTCAGTGGGCGGAGTCATGGGCGAGTCCGATGAAGAACTGGTCTGTGAGGGGGATGGTGGAAACGTGTTTCTAGTGGGTGGGGTGAGGTGTTCTGCTGCGTCTAGCAGGACATGGTGTGCATTTAGGAAGGATGTGGAAGCTTTGGAAAAGGTGCAAAGGAGATTTACCAGGATGTTGCCTGGAATGGAGAGTAGGTCATACGAGGAAAGATTGAGGGTGCTAGGCCTTTTCTCATTAGAACGGAGAAGGATGAGGGGCGACTTGATAGAGGTTTATAAGATGATCAGGGGAATAGATAGAGTAGACAGTCAGAGACTTTTTCCCCGGGTGGAACAAACCATTACAAGGGGACAAGTGGCCTGATGTGGGGAGTGGGGAGTGGTGGGGCACGGAGGTGGGGGTGGGGGGGGGAGGTGGGGGTGGGGTGGAAGTGGCCTGGTTGGGGGGAGGGGAGTGGGGGGGGTGGAGGGGGTGCAGGGGTGGGGGGGGTGGAAGTGGCCTCGTTGGGGGGGAGTGGGGGGGCGGGGGTGGGGGGTGGCGGGGAGTGGGGGGTGGATGTGGCCTGGTTGGGGGTGCGGGGGGGGGGTGGGGGTGGGGGGGGGGCGGGGAGGAAGGGAGTGGGGGCGGGGGCGGGGGGTGGAAGTGGCCTGGTGTGGGGGTGGGGGGGGGGGTGGGGGGGGCGGGGAGGAAGGGAGTGGGGGGGTGAACACTAACAAGTGGACCGCGAGGGACAAGCAGGAGCAATAAAAGCCACAGAGGACACAGTCAGAGACAAGCTAATGTCAGAATCAAACTGGACATGAGTGTCTGTGAATCTGTGCTTTGGGCATGTTGCAGAAAAACCATCTGTTAAAGGGGGTGATCATGGCCACAGTTGATGTTGGGAATGCTCTGCTGCTGTCAGGATATGTAATGGCTGAGCATTGCTTTGTAAATTGTTGAATACAAAATATGAAAAGGCAATAAAAATATATTTTTTTAAAGAATCAGACTGGTTCCGAAGATTGAGTTGAAACATTTGCTGATGTCTGTAAACGGATGGTGACAGCAGTGAGGCAGATCGCAGCCCTCAGGCTCTATAATCATAAGACCACAAGCTACAGGAGCAGAATTAGGCCATTAGGCCCATCGGTTCTTCTCCGCCATTCAATCATGGCTGATATGTTTCTCATCCCCGTTCCCCTGCCTTCTCCCCATAACCCCTGATCCCCTCATTTATCAAGAAATCACATTATTGTGGGGCAATGAGGGATTGCTGCACTGTCTGAGGGTCAGTACTGAGGGAGCACCGCACTGTCAGAGGGTCAGTACTGAGGGAGTGCCGCACTGTCAGAGGGTCAGTACTGAGGGAGTGCCGCACTGTCAGAGGGTCAGTACTGAGGGAGTGCCGCACTGTCAGAGGGTCAGTACTGAGGGAGTGCTGCACTGTCAGAGTGTCAGTACTGAGGGAGTGCTGCACTGTCAGAGGGTCAGTACTGAGGGAGTGCTGCACTGTCAGAGGGTCAGTACTGAGGGAGTGCCACACTGTCAGAGGGTCAGTACTGAGGGAGTGCCGCACTGTCAGAGGGTCAGTACTGAGGGAGTGCCGCACTGTCAGAGGGTCAGTACTGAGGGAGTGCCGCACTGTCAGAGGGTCAGTGGGGCTGGTTTAGCTCACAAGGCTAAATCGCTGGCTTACCAAGCAGGCCAGCAGCACGGTTCGATTCCCGTACCAGCCTCCCCGGACAGGCGCCGGAATGTGGCGACTAGGGGCTTTTCACAGTAACTTCATTGAAGCCTACTCGTGACAATAAGCGATTTTCATTTCATTTTCAGTACTGAGGGAGCGCTGCACTGTCAGAGGGTCAGTACTGAGGGAGTGCCGCACTGTCAGAGGGTCAGTACTGAGGGAGCACCGCACTGTCAGAGGGTCAGTACTGAGGGAGTGCTGCACTGTCAGAGGGTCAGTACTGAGGGATTGCTGCACTGTCAGAGGGTCAGTACTGAGGGAGTGCTGCACTGTCAAAGGGACAGTACTGAGGGAGTGCCGCACTGTCAGAGGGTCAGTACTGAGGGAGTGCCGCACTGTCAGAGGGTCAGTACTGAGGGAGCACCGCACTGTCAGAGGGTCAGTACTGAGGGAGTGCTGCACTGTCAGAGGGTCAGTACTGAGGGATTGCTGCACTGTCAGAGGGTCAGTACTGAGGGAGTGCTGCACTGTCAAAGGGACAGTACTGAGGGAGTGCCGCACTGTCAGAGGGTCAGTACTGAGGGAGCACCGCACTGTCAGAGGGTCAGTACTGAGGGAGTGCTGCACTGTCAGAGGGTCAGTACTGAGGGAGTGCCGCACTGTCAGAGGGTCAGTACTGAGGGAGTGCCGCACTGTCAGAGGGTCAGTACTGAGGGAGTGCTGCACTGTCAGAGGGTCAGTACTGAGGGAGTGCCGCACTGTCAGAGGGTCAGTACTGAGGGAGTGCTGCACTGTCAGAGGGTCAGTACTGAGGGAGTGCCGCACTGTCAGAGGGTCAGTACTGAGGGAGTGCTGCACTGTCAGAGGGTCAGTACTGAGGGAGTGCTGCACTGTCAGAGGGTCAGTACTGAGGGAGTGCTGCACTGTCAGAGGGTCAGTACTGAGGGAGGGCTGCACTGTCAGAGGTGCTGTTTTTGAACGGCGATGTTGGGCTACATTCTCCTTTTTTTGCGATTCAATTTCCTCCCCGGGGGAGAGACCCCTGTCAGCAGGTTCCGTAGTGGTGGGGGGTGATTCCAATAGGAAATCCCATGGGGCCGGTTTAGCACCGGGCTAAAGAGCTGGCTTTTATTGCAGGCCAGCAGCACGGTTCAATTACCGTACCAGCCTCCCTGAACAGGTGCTGGAATGTGGTGATGAGGGGCTTTTCACAGAAACCTCATTTGAAGCCTACTTGTGACAATAAGTTGTCATTGACAATCGGCGGGAAGATGGAACTGAGCACCAACGAACAGGCATGGCTGAGAAACAAGCGGCCGGCAGTCTGGAGAATCCTGCCATTTGTTGTATTATTCTCTCCTCTCAGGTGGATGTTGTGAAAACCGTCAGGCCACTGTTTCAGAGAAGAGCAGCTGAGTTCTCTCCGCAGTGCTGCTGAATTCCAATCCCTTACTCCACATGACTGAAGAACAGCTGGTCCCAGTCATGGTGACATTGCCATTTGTGGGATCTTACTGTGTATCAAGCAGCTGCGATGTTTCCTCCATCACAGCAGTGACACCCCCGTAGACTGGGCCCCAAGAGGACCTCAGCGACCCTCGACCTCCACTGGCTTGGTCCACGATTACGCTGGGCAACGTGCTGGCTTGCCATAGCCTCCTGCAGGCCAGTGACCGGGAAACGCTCCCTCTCCTAATCACCTGCCGTCAGAATTACTGGACAGATTTACAGGCCCGTTTAGCCGCATAGCGGATGTAACGTTTGTGACCATCAAGTGGGACCTGAACCCAGAGTTTCTGGCCCGGGGTGAGGGGGGGGGGGGGGGGGGGGGGTCGGTACCCCAAATGCAGCATGAAACCTTCACAATAATGGCCACCCTTAAAAATACTGGCCGGCTGCGAATGTTTGTGAGACGCACTGAGTTTGCAAACAGAGGGGCAGCACGGTGGCGTGGCGGGTTAGCACTGCTGCCTCACGTTGCCGAGGTCCCAGGTTCGATCCCGGATCTGGGTCACTGTCCGTGTGGAGTTTGCACATTCTCTCAGTGTCTGCGTGGGTTTCGCCCCCACCACCCAAAGATGTGCAGGGTAGGTGGATTGGCCGTGCTAAAGTGCCCCTTAATTGGAAAAAATGAATTGGGTACTCTAAATTTCTAAAGAAGAGTTTGCAAACGGCACGATATCCGGCCAGCCGTTCTCTCTGTGACATTCTGTATCATTGCCACAGGATGCAGATTGACGCTGCGTTTGGCTCTTTCACAATTGGACCCAAGATGTTTTTTTCCTCTCCTCTTGTTCTTGGCAGTAATTCTTGTTGTGTTCCTGTGGCCGATTTCATCAAATATTGGATTGTTACTTCACAAGTTCACCTTTTCACCCATCCCTCACCATTGCAGCAACAGTGTGATGGAGCTGTCACACAAGCAGCTCAACAGTAAGATCAGGGTGAAAGACAGGACCACAGTTACTATAAGCTGAGAACAGAGATCATTCTGACCGAATCGGTTACATTTCTATATTAATCAAACGTCATGTCAGTTTGGTTTGATTGGAGGTCAGCAGGTGCTGTGTCCGCACCACATTCGAGCAAGCTCACATTATCTCATTTAACACAAGGGTCAGTACTGAGGGAGTGCTGCACTGTCAGAGGGTCAGTACTGAGGGAGTGCTGCACTGTCAGAGGGTCAGTACTGAGGGAGTGCTGCACTGTCAGAGGGTCAGTACTGAGGGAGTGCTGCACTGTCAGAGGGTCAGTACTGAGGGAGTGCCGCACTGTCAGAGGGTCAGTACTGAGGAAGTGCCGCACTGTCAGAGGGTCAGTACTGAGGGTGTGCCGCACTGTCAGAGGGTCAGTACTGAGGGAGCGCTACACTGTCAGAGGGTCAGTACTGAGGGAGCGCCGCACTGTCAGAGGGTCAGTACTGAGGGAGTGCTGCACTGTCAGAGGGTCAGTACTGAGGGAGTGCCGCACTGTCAGAGGGTCAGTACTGAGGGAGTGCCGCACTGTCAGAGGGTCAGTACTGAGGGAGTGCCGCACTGTCAGATGGTCAGTACTGAGGGAGTGCTGCACTGTCAGAGGGTCAGTACTGAGGGAGTGCTGCACTGTCAGAGGGTCAGTGCTGAGGGAGTGCTGCACTGTCAGAGGGTCAGTACTGAGGGGGTGCTGCACTGTCAGAGGGTCAGTACTGAGGGAGTGCCGCACTGTCAGAGGGTCAGTACTGAGGGAGTGCTGCACTGTCAGAGGGTCAGTACTGAGGGAGTGCCGCACTGTCAGAGGGTCAGTACTGAGGGAGTGCTGCACTGTCAGAGGGTCAGTACTGAGGGTGTGCCGCACTGTCAGAGGGTCAGTACTGAGGGAGCGCTACACTGTCAGAGGGTCAGTACTGAGGGAGCGCCGCACTGTCAGAGGGTCAGTACTGAGGGAGTGCTGCACTGTCAGAGGGTCAGTACTGAGGGAGTGCCGCACTGTCAGAGGATCAGCACTGAGGGAGCGCTGCACTGTCAGAGGGTCAGTACTGAGGGACCGCTGCACTGTCAGAGGGTCAGTACTGAGGGAGTGCGGCACTGTCAGAGGGTCAGTACTGAGGGAGTGCCGCACTGTCAGAGGGTCAGTACTGAGGGAGTGCCGCACTGTCAGAGGATCAGTACTGAGGGAGTGCTGCACTGTCAGAGGGTCAGTACTGAGGGAGTGCTGCACTGTCAGAGGGTCAGCACTGAGGGAGTGCCGCACTGTCAGAGAGTCAGTACTGAGGGAGTGCTGCACTGTCAGAGGGTCAGTACTGAGGGAGTGCCGCACTGTCAGAGGGTCAGTACTGAGGGAGCGCTGCACTGTCAGAGGGTCAGTACTGAGGGAGTGCTGCACTGTCAGAGGGTCAGTACTGAGGGAGTGCTGCACTATCAGAGGGTCAGTACTGAGGGAATGCCGCACTGTCAGAGGGTCAGTACTGAGGGTGTGCTGCACTGTCAGAGGGTCAGTACTGAGCGAATGCCGCACTGTCAGAGGATCAGTACTGAGCGAGTGCCGCACTGTCAGAGGGTCAGTACTGAGGGAGTGCTGCACTGTCAGAGGGTCCGTACTGAGGGAGTGCTGCGCTGTCAGAGGGTCAGTACTGAGGGAGCGCTGCACTGTCAGAGGGTCAGTACTGAGGGAGTGCTGCACTGTCAGAGGGTCAGTACTGAGGGAGTGCTGCACTATCAGAGGGCCAGTACTGAGGGAATGCCGCACTGTCAGAGGGTCAGTACTGAGGGAGTGCTGCACTGTCAGAGGGTCAGTACTGAGCGAATGCCGCACTGTCAGAGGATCAGTACTGAGCGAGTGCCGCACTGTCAGAGGGTCAGTACTGAGGGAGTGCTGCACTGTCAGAGGGTCCGTACTGAGGGAGTGCTGCACTGTCAGAGGGTCAGTACTGAGGGAGTGCTGCACTGTCAGAGGGTCCGTACTGAGGGAGTGCTGCGCTGTCAGAGGGTCAGTACCGAGGGAGGAGACTTTCTGATGAAAGGTACCTGTGTTAATTTTTCCACATTGTTTGGACAGAATCCTGTGTGTTAGTCACTGCAGTCGGAGGCACTTGTGTGCTCACTTCTCTTTCCCTTTAAGACTATACTGAATTTGCACTTATTACTTAATTTTCAACACAGGGACTTATTGAGACAGAGAAGTTGGGTTTTGTTGGAAGTGTTGATAAGCATTAGAAGTAAACAAGGTTTTGGACAGTGACAAAGCTGTGGGACCAGTTGTGAAATTTTCCAGTGAAGAGCTGGCACACAGGATGGGCTGAATAACCTCCACCAGGGCCACCAACCATTAAACCTCAATGATTAATACCTCTTGCTTAAGATGGAGGAAATTGTGCAAATTCTGAGAGATAGCAATGCTTGATAGTAGTATTTGAAGCTGTCATGGAAAATGCTGTGATGATCATTCAGTGGGACTGCCAAGCCTGTACTCGATTGGCCTGTATAATATTCATAGGAGTCCCATAGTACTATAAGATTCAGTAGCAGAATTAGGCCACTCGGCCCATCGAGTCTGCTCCGCCATTCAATGATGGCTGATATGTTTCTCATCCCCATTCTCCTGCCTTCTCCCCATAACCCCTGATCCCCTTATTGATCAAGAACCTATCTATCTGTCTTAAAGACACTCAGTGATTTGGCCTCCACACCTTCTGCGGCAAAGAGTTCCACAGATTCTTGTATGGGCACATGGGACTCCGAGGGTGAGAAGGGTGTTTTTGGAGCGGGGCAGGGATGGGGGGGGGGGGGGGGGGGGGGCTGGCGTTGCCCAACCTCTGTGGGTACTATTGGGCTGCCAATGCAGCGATGGTGCGTAAGTGGGTAATGGACGGGGCAGGGGCAGCATGGAAGAGGATGGAGATGGCGTCCTGTGTGGGCAAGAGCCTGGAGGCGCTGGTAACGGTGCCATTGCCGCTCCCCCCAATGAGGTATACCACGAGCCCGGTGGTGGCGGCTACCCTCAAAATTTGGGGGCAATGGAGACGGCATAGGGGGGAGGTGGGGGGCTCAATGGAGTCCCCGATACGGGGGAACCACCGGTTTGTACCAGAGTGCATCGTTGGTGGGTTTCTGGGCTGGCACAGGGTAGGGGTTAGGAGGTTGAGGGACCTGTTTGTGGATGGGGGGTTTGTGAGTCTGGGTGAGTGAGAGGGGAAGTTTGGGCTCCCCCCGGGAACATGTTTAGGTACTTGCAGGTTAGGGCGTTTGCCAGGCGGCAGGTGGAGGGGTTCCCTCTGCTGCCCCCACGTGGGGTATGGGACAGCGTGCTCTCGGGGTGTGGGTTGGAGGAGGGAGGATTTCGGACACATACCGGGTAATGCAGGAGGTAGACGAGGCCGCGGTGGAGGAACTGAAGGGTAAATGGGAAGAGGAGCTGGGTGAGGAGATTGAGGAGGGGACGTGGGCGGATGCCCTTGAAAGAGTGAATTCCTCCTCTTCCTGTGCGAGGCTCAGCCTCATACAGTTCAAGGTGCTGCACTGGGCCCACATGACCGGGACGAGGATGAGTAGGTTTTTCGGGGGCGAAGACAGGTGTGCTAGGTGCTCGGGGAGCCCAGCGAACCATGCCCATATGTCCTGGGCATGCCCAGCGCTGGGGGAGTTCTGGAAGGGGGTGGCGAGGACGGTGTTGAGGGTGGTAGGATCCAGGGTCGAGCCAGGCTGGGGATTCGCAATGTTTGGGGTGGCAGTGGAGCTGGGAGTGCAGGAGGTGAAAGAGGCCGGTGTGCTGGCCTTTGCGTCCCTAGTAGAACCGGCGGAGGATCTTGCTTCAATGGAAGGATGCGAGGCCCCCAAGCGTTGAGGCCTGGATCAATGATATGGCGGGGTTCATTAAATTGGAGAGGGTGAAATTTGCCCTGAGGGGATCAGTACAGGGGTTCTTTAGGTCCCCTGCCATGCAGGTGTTCGAGGCGGTAAAGAAGGCTAATGGTATGTTGGCCTTCATTGCGAGAGGTTTCGAGTACAGAAGCAGGGATGTGTTGCTTCAATTATACAGGGTCTTAGTGAGGTCACACCTGGAGTATTGGTGCAGTTTTGGTGACCTTCTCTGAGGAAGGATGTTCTTGCTATGGAGGGAGTGCAGCAAAGGTTTACCAGACTGATTCCTGGGATGGCGGGACTGTGATATGAGGAGAGACTGAATCTGCTGGGATTGTATTTGCTGAAATTCAGAAGAACGAGGGGGAACTCGTAGAAACCTATAAAATTCTGACAGGACTCTGTTAGCATAAATGCTTCACAGCTCCAGGGTCCCAGGTTCGATTCCGGCTTGGGTCACTGTCTGTGCGGAGTCTGCACGTCCTCCCCGTGTGTGCGTGGGTTTCCTCCGGGTGCTCCGGTTTCCTCCCACAGTCCAAAGATGTGCGGGTTAGGTGGATTGGCCATGCTAAATTGCCCGTAGTGTCCTAATAAAATGTAAGGTTAAGGGGGGGGTTGTTGGGTTACGGGTATAGGGTGGATACGTGGGTTTGAGTAGGGTGATCATTGCTCGGCACAACATCGAGGGCCGAAGGGCCTGTTCTGTGCTGTACTGTTCTGTGTCTGTGTCTGTGACTGGACAGGGTAGATGCAGGAAGGATGTTCCCGATGGTGGGTGTGTCCAGAACCAGGGCTCACAGTCTGAGGGTACGGGGTAGACCGATTAGGACAGAGATGAGGAGACATTTTTTCACCCAGAGAGAGGTCGGCCTGTGGAATGTGTTACCACAGGAAGGAGTTGGGACCAGTACATTGCATGATTTCAAATAGCAGTTAGATACAGCTCTTGGGTGAAGGGGATCAAAGGATTTGGGCAGAAAGATGGAAACAGGTTATTGAGTTGGATGATCAGCCATAGAATCATAGAATTTACAGTGAAGAAGGAGACCATTCAGCCCATCGAGTCTACACAAGCCCCTGAAAGAGCACCCTACCTAAGCCCAGCAACCCCGCCTAATCTTGGACACTATGGGGCAATTTAGCATGGTCAATCCAGCTAACCTGCACATCTTTGGACTGTGGCAGGAACCGGAGCACCCGGAGGAAACCCACGCAGACACGGGGAGAAGGTGCAGACTCGACACAGACAGTGACCCAAGCCGGGAATCGACCCTGGGACCCTGGTGCTGTAAAGCAACAGTGCTAACCACTAGACTACTGTGCCGCCCATGATGATGATGAATGACAGAGCAGGCTTGAAGGATGTTTTGTTATGTTGGCCCATCAGCATTCCTCCGGAGGAAGTCCCAACAGAGCACTCACTGAGCCGAACCTGTCTGCAGTCTTGCCCTCTGGCTGGCTAGCACCTGTGCCACCCTTGCCCTTGGCACCGACCGCTGCCCATTTCCATCTAGTGTGACACCACAGACAAATCCTGCCTCGATTCTACCCTCACAGATACTTAAATTGTCAGTACCTCAGCTTGTGGCTCCCTCTATAAAATCAAGTGACAGCGAAGTTAGAGCTCATGGAGTAAAAGTGACAATGTGGAAACAGAATTTATCATAGAATGTACAGTGCAGAAGGAGGCCATTCGGCCCATCGAGTCTGAACCGGCTCTTTTGAAAGAGCACCCTACCCAAGCCCACATCTCCACCCTATCCCCATAACCCAGTAACCCCACCCAACACTAAGGGCAATTTTGGACACTAAGGGCAATTTAGCATGGCCAATCCACCTAATCTGCACATCTTTGGACTGTGGGAGGAAACCGGAGCACCCGGAGGAAACCCACGCACACACGGGGGAGAACGTACAGACTCCGTACAGACAGTGAACCAAGCCGGGAATCGAACCTGGGACCCTGGAGCTGTGAAGCAATTGTGCTAACCACCGTGCTACCGTGCTGAGTGGCGGGAAATAGAGTAATAGTGAGCCATTAATTTTATGACTGGGGGGGGGGGGGGGCTGGGTGGAGACGATGGTTAAGGTTTCCCAGTGGTCGGTGCTAGGACCCCTGTTCTTCTTGACAGACGTATGCAAGGAACAGTTCCAATGTTTTCGGAATGGATTGGAAACATCCTTATGAGTCTGCATAACAAATCCTTGCACTTTACTGCTGAATCTTCAGCCAGCGTTACACAGCCAACATTGCCACCGAGATCCATTTTTTGGTGTTGTGTTCACAGTTGGTGGAGTGAACCTGGAATAATGCCGATTGCCATGTTTCCCACCTCACCGGCCAATTTCCAGAGCAGTGTTTATGTTGTGCTCTGGCACACAATGGATTCTCGATATATCAACAGCCTCGGCCTATCTAAAATGTGGTGATAAGTCTGTGTATAGTTCTGTAGGTAGTTAGCAATGCGACCTCCAACCAGCTGGTGGCGTCAGACGTACATCACGTGACTTAGGCACCCGGCAGTTGGTAGGAAGATGTACGAGAGGATAGTCGCATTTCGGGTCGCTCCAGGAGAATTCACTGAATTCATCTCGTCGCCTGTGTAGTAATCTGTTAGATATCTTTCCACGGGTTTGTTAATCAATCATCTTTCTAGTTAAACAACTAGATTACAACGTTTATGCCACAGAACATAACATGAAAAGCTTCTCCTGGCTCTCATTGCAAAGGAGACCTGACTCCCAACTCAGTAAAATGTAAGTTACGCTGCAGGCTGAGACCCACGGGGTTGTCTGATTGATCTCCTAGTGGGGCTCATACAATACGAGCTCCCCCGCTTAGGGGAGGAGGCCAAACAGCGAGGCCCATTGAACCAGGCTCGTTGGAACTGGCATCGTCGGCTGGTCCCAGCTTGGACTGGCATATAGCCCACCGCATTGTGGTCTTGCTTTTCTATCTGTGTTTAAGCTTTCCCGGGTAAGGTAACCGTGAGGTCAATGAGCTTGTTACGCACAGTAAAATTGGACACTAAGGGCAATTTAGCCTGGCCAATCCACCGAACCTGAACATCTTTGGACTTTGGGAGGAAACCGGAGCACCCGGAGGAAACCCACGCAGACACGTGGAGAACGTGCAGACTCCGCACAGACAGTGACCCAAGCCGGGAATCGAACCCGGGACCCTGGAGCTGTGAAGCAACAGTGCTAACCACTATGCTACCGTGCTGAGCAGAGGATAACTAAAAAAGCAATAAGGGACGAGAAGATGAAATATGAGTGCAAGCTAGCTAGTAATATAAAAGAAGATCGCAAGAATATTTTTCAATAGATAAAAAGCTGGAAAATGTGGCTGGAGAAGTAATAATGAGGATCAAAGAAATTGCAGAGGAACTGAACAGTTACTTTGCATCAGTCTTCATGGTGGAAGCCACCAGTGGCATATCAGAACTTCAAAGTGGTCAGGGGGCAGAGGTGAGAGTGCAGTGGCCATCACTGAGGAGAAGGTTCTGGGGAAACTGAAAGGTATGAAGGTGGGAAAGTCACCTGGACCGGATGGACTACACCCCAGCGTCCCAAAAGAGATAGCTGAGGAGATTGCGGAGGCATTGGAGATGATCGTTCGGGAATTACTGGAGTCAGGGAGGGTCCCAGAGGATTGGAAAATGTCTGTATAAGAAGGGAGGGAGGCAGAAGACAGGAAATTATAGGCCGGTTAGCCTAACTTCGGTCATTGGTCAGATTTTAGGGACCATTATTAATGATGAGATTACAGAGTACTTGGAAGTGCATGGTAAAATACAATTGAGTCAGCACGGCTTCGTCAAGGGGAAGTCATGTCTGAAAAATCTGTTGGAATTCTTTGAGGAGGTAACAAGGAAGTTAGACAAAGGAGAACCAGTGGATCTGATCTGATCTATTTGGATTTCCAGAAGACCTTTGACAAGGTGCCATACAGGAGGCTGTGAAATATGATAAGAGCCCAGGGTGTTAGGGAAATGGAATGGAATGGATAGAGGATTGGGTGGACTGGAGGAAGGTATTGAAGGCACTGTTGCTAAGTTTGCCGATGATACAAAGATCTGGAGAGGGACAGGTAGTATTGAGAAAGCAGGGGGGCTGCAGAAGGACTTGGACAGGCTAGGGGAGTGGGCAATGAAGTGGCAGATGGAATACAATGTGGAAAAGTGTGAGGTTATGCATTTTTGAAGGAGGAATTTAGACATAGATTATTTTCTAAATGGGGAAATGCTGAGGAAATCAGAAGCACAAAGGGACTTGGGAGTCCTTGCTCATGATTCTCTTAAGGTTAATATGCAGGTGCAGTCGGCAGTTAGGAAGGCAAATGCAATGTTAGCATTCATGTCGAGAGGGCTAGAATACAACACCAAGGATGTACTTCTGAGTCTGCATAAAGCTCTGGTCAGACCCCATTTGGAGTATTGTGAGTAGATTTGGGCCCCGTATCTAAGGAAGGATGTGCTGGCCTTGGAAAGGGTCCAGAGGAGGTTCACAGGAATGATCCCTGGAATGAAGAGCTTGTCATATGAGGAATGGTTGAGGACTCTGGGTCTGTACTCGTTGGAGTTTAGAAGGGGGATCTTATTGAAACTTACAGGATACTGCGAGGCCTGGATAGAGTGGACGTGAAGAGGATATTTCCACTTGTCGGAAAAACTAGAAGCAGAAGACACAATCTCAGACTAAAGGGACGATCCTTTAAAACAGAGATGAGGAGGAATTTCTTCAGCCAGAGGGTGGTGAATCTGTGGAACTCTTTGCCGCAGAAGGCTGTGGAGGCAAATTCACTGAGTGTCTTTAAGACAGAGATAGATAGGTTCTTGATTAATAAGGGGATCAGGGGTTATGGGAAGAAGGCAGGAGAACAGGGATGCGAAAATATCAGCCATGATTGAATGGCGGAGCAGACTCGATGGGCCGAGTGGCCTAATTCTGATCCTATGTCTTATGGTCTTATGGTTAGGCTTACTGGTCTATAATTCCCTGTTTTCTCTTTACCTACCGTTTAAATATTGGAGTGACGTTAGCTACCCTCTAATCTGCAGGGACTGTCCCAGAATCTGTAGAACCTTGGAAGATTACCATCCACTATGTCTTGGGCCAATTTCTTCAGTACTCTGGGATGTAGATTATCAGGCCTTGGGGATGATGTGACCATCAATTCACTAGACACACGATTGGAAGTAAACTGTGGTTTTAATAGTCTTACAACTAAGCCAGCCTGCGACCAGAGGAACTGAGAGCAGGCTTACGGCTGCAGTACTTTATACTTCCGGTTAGTGGGAGGAGCCATGGGCGGAGCCAAGGGTGGAGCCCAGTACAAACTCCTCATCTCCCCCTATGGGCAGAGCCACGTAACGGCTCACATACAGAGCCCACAAGGACATAATACATGCAAGGCAATACAGTGTGGATTATGAGGCATATAATTCACCACAGGGGATTTATCGGCCTTCAATCCCATCAATTTCCCCGACACCATTTCTCCCAATATTGATTTGTTTCAGCTCCTGCTTCTCCTCACTGAAGACTGTCCCCCTCAACATTTCAAAGAATTGGTGACGGTGATGTGCTGAGTGGATGCACATCAGATGGCTCCCCTCCAGACCAGAACCAAATAGGCACTTTTAGGCGAATTTTGCCCGCACATTCGAAGGCAACGTACCTTCATCCGAGAGGAGAAAAGCATAGATCCAGCGAGACCAACGAACGGGACCTCGAGGGGTCGAAGGGATGGCAGAAGCGGTGGAAAAGGTCACCAGCAGCAGGTGGATGAGCCGGCGGACCCACGAGGTGAGAGGGCCCCGGACACCCAGGAGAGAGGGAGGCTGGCGAGCCGAGCATCAGCCCCCCCACCCACCCCCTCCACCACCGGCGACGGATGGAAAGCATTCCTGCTGAAAGGAGCTGACCGCAATGAAAGAGGTGATAAAGGTCAAAATCCAGGTGGCGGTCAAGGTGGCGATGACCAGGGGCTGAGAATCCTACGGTGAGTAACTCACCTCCTGACCCTCCAAAGCCTGTCCACCATCTACAAGGCACAAGTCAGGAGTGTGATGGAATACTCTCCACTTGCCTGGATGAGCGCAGCTCCAACGACACTCAAGAAGCTCAACAACATCCAGGACAAAGCAGCCCCGCTTGATTGCTCCCCTTCCACAAACATTCACTCCCTCGACTACTGATGAACAGTAACAGCCGTGTGCACCATCTACAAGAAGCACTGCAGCAACTCACCAAGGCTCCTTCAGCAGCACCTTCCAAACCCACGGCCGCTACCATCTAGAAGGACAAGAGCAGCAGATACCTGGGAACCCCACCACCTGGAGGTTCCCCTCCAAGTCACTCACCACCCTGACTGGGAAATATATCATGGTCTGCAGTGGTTCAAGAAGGCAGCTAACCACCACCATCTCGAGACCCATTAGGGACGGCCTAGCCAACGAAGTCTAAATCCCTTGAATGAATACAAAAACAGACTTGAAAAGGATAACTGTCCTTCTCCTTTTCCCGTTTTCATCTCTGCTACTTGTTTTTTCACAATCTCACACCATGTGAGCTTTGCTAGAAAGGCCAGCATTTGTTGCTCAACCTAATTGCCCTTGAGAGGGTGGTGGTGAGCTGCCTTATCAATGGCCCTTTGAAAACTAAAATGTGCAGATTCCACAGTTCCCGTAGCTTCTTCAAAGAACTCAAGGCCAATTTCCTGTCAAGATTCTCACTGACTATTCTTATTTGTGTTTTTGATTTCAATGTGATTACACAAGATTGTAAAATGCAATATCGGATCATCAGCCAATTGTCCAGGAAACTGTCCTGTCCAGGGCAGCCACTGGCTCCAACTCAGCACATTGCAGACTGGCCCTACCCAGGGCAGCCACTGGCTCCAACTCAGCACATTGCAGACTGGCCCAGCCCAGGGCAGCCACAGCTCCAACTCAGCACATTGCAGACTGGTCCTGTCCAGGAAAGCCAGTGGCTCAATTTCAGCACATTGCAGACTGGTCCTACCCAGGGCAGCCACTGGCACCAACTCAGCACATTGCAGACTGGCCCTACCCAGGGCAGCCACTGGCTCCAACTCAGCACATTGCAGACTGGCCCTACCCAGGGCAGCCACTGGCTCCAACTCAGCACATTGCAGACTGGCCCAGCCCAGGGCAGCCACTGGCTCCAACTCAGCACATTGCAGACTGGTCCTACCCAGGGCAGCCACAGCTCCAACTCAGCACATTGCAGACTGGCCCTACCCAGGGCAGCCACTGGCTCCAACTCAGCACATTGCAGACTGGCCCAGCCCAGGGCAGCCACTGGCTCCAACTCAGCACATTGCAGATTGGCCCAGCCCAGGGCAGCCACAGCCCCAACTCAGCACATTGCAGACTGGCCCTACCCAGGGCAGCCACAGCTCCAACTCAGCACATTACAGACTGGCCCTACCCAGGGCAGCCACAGCTCCAACTCAGCACATTACAGACTGGCCCAGCCCAGGGCAGCCAGTGGCTGCAACTCAGCACATTGCAGACTGGCCCAGCCCAGGGCAGCCAGTGGCTCCAACTCAGCACATTGCAGACTGGCCCTACCCAGGGCAGCCACAGATCCAACTCAGCACATTGCAGACTGGCCCTACCCAGGGCAGCCACAGATCCAATTCAGCACATTGCAGACTGGCCCAGCCCAGGGCAGCCACTGGCTCCAACTCAGCACATTGCAGACTGGCCCTACCCAGGGCAGCCACAGCTCCAACTCAGCACATTGCAGACTGGCCCTACCCAGGGCAGCCACTGGCTCCAACTCAGCACATTGCAGACTGGCCCTACCCAGGGCAGCCACTGGCTCCAACTCAGCACATTGCAGACTGGCCCTACCCAGGGCAGCCACAGCTCCAACTCAGCACATTGCAGACTGGTCCTACCCAGGGCAGCCACTGGCTCCAACTCAGCACATTGCAGACTGGTCCTGTCCAGGAAAGCCAGTGGCTCAATTTCAGCACATTGCAGACTGGTCCTACCCAGGGCAGCCACAGCCCCAACTCAGCACATTGCAGACTGGCCCTACCCAGGGCAGCCACTGGCTCCAACTCAGCACATTGCAGACTGGCCCTACCCAGGGCAGCCACAGCTCCAACTCAGCACATTGCAGACTGGCCCTACCCAGGGCAGCCACTGGCTCCAACTCAGCACATTGCAGACTGGTCCTACCCAGGGCAGCCACTGGCTCCAACTCAGCACATTGCAGACTGGGCCAGCCCAGGGCAGCCAGTGGCTCCAACTCAGCACATTGCAGACTGGCCCTACCCAGGGCAGCCACAGCTCCAACTCAGCACATTGCAGACTGGTCCTACCCAGGGCAGCCACAGCTCCAACTCAGCACATTGCAGACTGGCCCAGCCCAGGGCAGCCACTGGCTCCAACTCAGCACATTGCAGACTGGTCCTACCCAGGGCAGCCACTGGCTCCAACTCAGCACATTGCAGACTGGGCCAGCCCAGGGCAGCCAGTGGCTCCAACTCAGCACATTGCAGACTGGCCCTACCCAGGGCAGCCACAGCTCCAACTCAGCACATTGCAGACTGGCCCTACCCAGGGCAGCCACTGGCTCCAACTCAGCACATTGCAGACTGGTCCTACCCAGGGCAGCCACAGCTCCAACTCAGCACATTGCAGACTGGCCCAGCCCAGGGCAGCCACTGGCTCCAATTCAGCACATTGCAGACTGGCCCTACCCAGGGCACCCACTGGCTCCAACTCAGCACATTGCAGACTGGCCCTACCCAGGGCAGCCACAGCCCCAACTCAGCATATTGCAGACTGGCCCAGCCCAGGGCAGCCACTGGCTCCAACTCAGCACATTGCAGACTGGTCCTACCCAGGGCAGCCACCGGCTCCAATTCAGCACATTGCAGACTGGTCCTACCCAGGGCAGCCACTGGCTCCAACTCAGCACATTGCAGACTGGTCCTACCCAGGGCAGCCACTGGCTCCAACTCAGCACATTGCAGACTGGTCCTACACAGGGCAGCCACAGCTCCAACTCAGCACATTACAGACTGGCCCTACCCAGGGCAGCCACAGCTCCAACTCAGCACATTGCAGACTGGCCCAGCCCAGGGCAGCCACTGGCTCCAACTCAGCACATTGCAGACTGGTCCTACCCAGGGCAGCCACTGGCTCCAACTCAGCACATTGCAGACTGGCCCTACCCAGGGCAGCCACTGGCTCCAACTCAGCACATTGCAGACTGGCCCTACCCAGGGCAGCCACAGCTCCAACTCAGCACATTGCAGACTGGTCCTGTCCAGGAAAGCCAGTGGCTCAATTTCAGCACATTGCAGACTGGTCCTACCCAGGGCAGCCACTGGCTCCAACTCAGCACATTGCAGACTGGTCCTACCCAGGGCAGCCACTGGCTCCAACTCAGCACATTGCAGACTGGGCCAGCCCAGGGCAGCCACAGCTCCAATTCAGCACATTGCAGACTGGTCCTACCCAGCGCAGCCACAGCTCCAACTCAGCACATTGCAGACTGGCCCAGCCCAGGGCAGCCACTGGCTCCAACTCAGCACATTGCAGACTGGCCCAGCCCAGGGCAGCCACTGGCTCCAACTCAGCACATTGCAGACTGGCCCAGCCCAGGGCAGCCAGTGGCTCCAATTCAGCACATTGCAGACTGGTCCTACCCAGGGCAGCCACTGGCTCCAACTCAGCACATTGCAGACTGGCCCTACCCAGGGCAGCCACTGGCTCCAACTCAGCACATTGCAGACTGGTCCTACCCAGGGCAGCCACTGGCTCCAACTCAGCACATTGCAGACTGGGCCAGCCCAGGGCAGCCAGTGGCTCCAACTCAGCACATTGCAGACTGGCCCTACCCAGGGCAGCCACAGCTCCAACTCAGCACATTGCAGACTGGCCCAGCCCAGGGCAGCCACAGCTCCAACTCAGCACATTGCAGACTGGCCCTACCCAGGGCAGCCACTGGCTCCAACTCAGCACATTGCAGACTGGGCCAGCCCAGGGCAGCCAGTGGCTCCAACTCAGCACATTGCAGACTGGCCCTACCCAGGGCAGCCACAGCTCCAACTCAGCACATTGCAGACTGGTCCTGTCCAGGAAAGCCAGTGGCTCAATTTCAGCACATTGCAGACTGGCCCTACCCAGGGCAGCCACTGGCTCCAACTCAGCACATTGCAGACTGGTCCTACCCAGGGCAGCCACAGCTCCAACTCAGCACATTGCAGACTGGCCCAGCCCAGGGCAGCCACTGGCTCCAATTCAGCACATTGCAGACTGGCCCTACCCAGGGCACCCACTGGCTCCAACTCAGCACATTGCAGACTGGCCCTACCCAGGGCAGCCACAGCCCCAACTCAGCATATTGCAGACTGGCCCAGCCCAGGGCAGCCACTGGCTCCAACTCAGCACATTGCAGACTGGTCCTACCCAGGGCAGCCACTGGCTCCAATTCAGCACATTGCAGACTGGTCCTACCCAGGGCAGCCACTGGCTCCAACTCAGCACATTGCAGACTGGTCCTACCCAGGGCAGCCACAGCTCCAACTCAGCACATTGCAGACTGGTCCTACCCAGGGCAGCCACAGCTCCAACTCAGCACATTGCAGACTGGTCCTACCCAGGGCAGCCACTGGCTCCAACTCAGCACATTGCAGACTGGCCCTACCCAGGGCAGCCACTGGCTCCAACTCAGCACATTGCAGACTGGCCCTACCCAGGGCAGCCACAGCTCCAACTCAGCACATTGCAGACTGGTCCTGTCCAGGAAAGCCAGTGGCTCAATTTCAGCACATTGCAGACTGGTCCTACCCAGGGCAGCCACTGGCTCCAACTCAGCACATTGCAGACTGGTCCTACCCAGGGCAGCCACTGGCTCCAACTCAGCACATTGCAGACTGGCCCTACCCAGGGCAGCCACAGCTCCAATTCAGCACATTGCAGACTGGCCCTACCCAGGGCAGCCACTGGCTCCAACTCAGCACATTGCAGACTGGTCCTACCCAGCGCAGCCACAGCTCCAACTCAGCACATTGCAGACTGGCCCAGCCCAGGGCAGCCACTGGCTCCAACTCAGCACATTGCAGACTGGCCCAGCCCAGGGCAGCCACTGGCTCCAACTCAGCACCTTGCAGACTGGCCCAGCCCAGGGCAGCCAGTGGCTCCAATTCAGCACATTGCAGACTGGTCCTACCCAGGGCAGCCACTGGCTCCAACTCAGCACATTGCAGACTGGCCCTACCCAGGGCAGCCACTGGCTCCAACTCAGCACATTGCAGACTGGCCCTACCCAGGGCAGCCACAGCTCCAATTCAGCACATTGCAGACTGGTCCTGTCCAGGGCAGCCACTGGCACCAACTCAGCACATTGCAGACTGGTCCTACTCAGGGCAGCCACAGCCCCAACTCAGCACATTGCAGACTGGTCCTACTCAGGGCAGCCACAGCCCCAACTCAGCACATTGCAGACTGGTCCTACTCAGGGCAGCCACAGCTCCAACTCAGCACATTGCAGACTGGTCCTGTCCAGGAAAGCCAGTGGCTCAATTTCAGCACATTGCAGACTGGCCCTACCCAGGGCAGCCACAGCTCCAATTCAGCACATTGCAGACTGGTCCTACCCAGGGCAGCCACAGCTCCAACTCAGCACATTGCAGACTGGCCCAGCCCAGGGCAGCCACTGGCTCCAACTCAGCACATTGCAGACTGGTCCTACCCAGGGCAGCCACAGCTCCAACTCAGCACATTGCAGACTGGTCCTACCCAGGGCAGCCACTGGCTCCAACTCAGCACATTGCAGACTGGTCCTACCCAGGGCAGCCACTGGCTCCAACTCAGCACATTGCAGACTGGGCCAGCCCAGGGCAGCCAGTGGCTCCAACTCAGCACATTGCAGACTGGCCCTACCCAGGGCAGCCACAGCTCCAACTCAGCACATTGCAGACTGGTCCTGTCCAGGAAAGCCAGTGGCTCAATTTCAGCACATTGCAGACTGGCCCTACCCAGGGCAGCCACTGGCTCCAACTCAGCACATTGCAGACTGGTCCTACCCAGGGCAGCCACAGCTCCAACTCAGCACATTGCAGACTGGCCCAGCCCAGGGCAGCCACTGGCTCCAATTCAGCACATTGCAGACTGGCCCTACCCAGGGCACCCACTGGCTCCAACTCAGCACATTGCAGACTGGCCCTACCCAGGGCAGCCACAGCCCCAACTCAGCATATTGCAGACTGGCCCAGCCCAGGGCAGCCACTGGCTCCAACTCAGCACATTGCAGACTGGTCCTACCCAGGGCAGCCACTGGCTCCAATTCAGCACATTGCAGACTGGTCCTACCCAGGGCAGCCACTGGCTCCAACTCAGCACATTGCAGACTGGTCCTACCCAGGGCAGCCACAGCTCCAACTCAGCACATTGCAGACTGGTCCTACACAGGGCAGCCACAGCTCCAACTCAGCACATTGCAGACTGGCCCTACCCAGGGCAGCCACAGCTCCAACTCAGCACATTGCAGACTGGCCCAGCCCAGGGCAGCCACTGGCTCCAACTCAGCACATTGCAGACTGGTCCTACCCAGGGCAGCCACTGGCTCCAACTCAGCACATTGCAGACTGGCCCTACCCAGGGCAGCCACTGGCTCCAACTCAGCACATTGCAGACTGGCCCTACCCAGGGCAGCCACAGCTCCAACTCAGCACATTGCAGACTGGTCCTGTCCAGGAAAGCCAGTGGCTCAATTTCAGCACATTGCAGACTGGTCCTACCCAGGGCAGCCACTGGCTCCAACTCAGCACATTGCAGACTGGTCCTACCCAGGGCAGCCACTGGCTCCAACTCAGCACATTGCAGACTGGGCCAGCCCAGGGCAGCCACAGCTCCAATTCAGCACATTGCAGACTGGTCCTACCCAGCGCAGCCACAGCTCCAACTCAGCACATTGCAGACTGGCCCAGCCCAGGGCAGCCACTGGCTCCAACTCAGCACATTGCAGACTGGCCCAGCCCAGGGCAGCCACTGGCTCCAACTCAGCACATTGCAGACTGGCCCAGCCCAGGGCAGCCAGTGGCTCCAATTCAGCACATTGCAGACTGGTCCTACCCAGGGCAGCCACTGGCTCCAACTCAGCACATTGCAGACTGGCCCTACCCAGGGCAGCCACTGGCTCCAACTCAGCACATTGCAGACTGGCCCTACCCAGGGCAGCCACTGGCTCCAACTCAGCACATTGCAGACTGGCCCAGCCCAGGGCAGCCAGTGGCTCCAATTCAGCACATTGCAGACTGGTCCTACCCAGGGCAGCCACTGGCTCCAACTCAGCACATTGCAGACTGGCCCTACCCAGGGCAGCCACTGGCTCCAACTCAGCACATTGCAGACTGGGCCAGCCCAGGGCAGCCAGTGGCTCCAACTCAGCACATTGCAGACTGGCCCTACCCAGGGCAGCCACAGCTCCAACTCAGCACATTGCAGACTGGTCCTACCCAGGGCAGCCACTGGCTCCAACTCAGCACATTGCAGACTGGGCCAGCCCAGGGCAGCCAGTGGCTCCAACTCAGCACATTGCAGACTGGCCCTACCCAGGGCAGCCACAGCTCCAACTCAGCACATTGCAGACTGGCCCAGCCCAGGGCAGCCACAGCTCCAACTCAGGACATTGCAGACTGGCCCTACCCAGGGCAGCCACTGGCTCCAACTCAGCACATTGCAGACTGGTCCTACCCAGGGCAGCCACTGGCTCCAACTCAGCACATTGCAGACTGGGCCAGCCCAGGGCAGCCAGTGGCTCCAACTCAGCACATTGCAGACTGACCCTACCCAGGGCAGCCACAGCTCCAACTCAGCACATTGCAGGCTGGTCCTGTCCAGGAAAGCCAGTGGCTCAATTTCAGCACATTGCAGACTGGCCCTACCCAGGGCAGCCACTGGCTCCAACTCAGCACATTGCAGACTGGTCCTACCCAGGGCAGCCACAGCTCCAACTCAGCACATTGCAGACTGGCCCAGCCCAGGCCAGCCACTGGCTCCAATTCAGCACATTGCAGACTGGCCCTACCCAGGGCACCCACTGGCTCCAACTCAGCACATTGCAGACTGGCCCTACCCAGGGCAGCCACAGCCCCAACTCAGCATATTGCAGACTGGCCCAGCCCAGGGCAGCCACTGGCTCCAACTCAGCACATTGCAGACTGGTCCTACCCAGGGCAGCCACTGGCTCCAATTCAGCACATTGCAGACTGGTCCTACCCAGGGCAGCCACTGGCTCCAACTCAGCACATTGCAGACTGGTCCTACCCAGGGCAGCCACAGCTCCAACTCAGCACATTGCAGACTGGCCCAGCCCAGGGCAGCCACTGGCTCCAACTCAGCACATTGCAGACTGGTCCTACCCAGGGCAGCCACTGGCTCCAACTCAGCACATTGCAGACTGGCCCTACCCAGGGCAGCCACTGGCTCCAACTCAGCACATTGCAGACTGGCCCTACCCAGGGCAGCCACAGCTCCAACTCAGCACATTGCAGACTGGTCCTGTCCAGGAAAGCCAGTGGCTCAATTTCAGCACATTGCAGACTGGTCCTACCCAGGGCAGCCACTGGCTCCAACTCAGCACATTGCAGACTGGTCCTACCCAGGGCAGCCACTGGCTCCAACTCAGCACATTGCAGACTGGCCCTACCCAGGGCAGCCACAGCTCCAATTCAGCACATTGCAGACTGGTCCTACCCAGCGCAGCCACAGCTCCAACTCAGCACATTGCAGACTGGCCCAGCCCAGGGCAGCCACTGGCTCCAACTCAGCACATTGCAGACTGGCCCAGCCCAGGGCAGCCACTGGCTCCAACTCAGCACATTGCAGACTGGCCCAGCCCAGGGCAGCCAGTGGCTCCAATTCAGCACATTGCAGACTGGTCCTACCCAGGGCAGCCACTGGCTCCAACTCAGCACATTGCAGACTGGCCCTACCCAGGGCAGCCACTGGCTCCAACTCAGCACATTGCAGACTGGCCCTACCCAGGGCAGCCACAGCTCCAATTCAGCACATTGCAGACTGGTCCTGTCCAGGGCAGCCACTGGCACCAACTCAGCACATTGCAGACTGGTCCTACTCAGGGCAGCCACAGCCCCAACTCAGCACATTGCAGACTGGTCCTACTCAGGGCAGCCACAGCCCCAACTCAGCACATTGCAGACTGGTCCTACTCAGGGCAGCCACAGCTCCAACTCAGCACATTGCAGACTGGTCCTGTCCAGGAAAGCCAGTGGCTCAATTTCAGCACATTGCAGACTGGCCCTACCCAGCGCAGCCACAGCTCCAACTCAGCACATTGCAGACTGGCCCAGCCCAGGGCAGCCACTGGCTCCAACTCAGCACATTGCAGACTGGCCCAGCCCAGGGCAGCCACTGGCTCCAACTCAGCACATTGCAGACTGGCCCAGCCCAGGGCAGCCAGTGGCTCCAATTCAGCACATTGCAGACTGGTCCTACCCAGGGCAGCCACTGGCTCCAACTCAGCACATTGCAGACTGGCCCTACCCAGGGCAGCCACTGGCTCCAACTCAGCACATTGCAGACTGGTCCTGTCCAGGGCAGCCCACTGGCTCCAACTCAGCACATTGCAGACTGGCCCATCCCAGTGCAGCCACTGGCTCCAACTCAGCAACATTGCAGACTGGCCCAGCCTCAGGGCAGCCAGTGGCTCAATTCAGCACATTGCAGAACCTGGTCCTAGCCAGGGCAGCTACTGGCTCCAACTCAGCACATATGCAGACCTGGCCCTAACCAGGGCAGCCACGAGCTACCAACTCAGGGCACATTGCAAGACTGGCCCTACCCATGGCAAGGCCACTGGCTCCAAACTCAGCACATTGCAGACGGGCCCGAACCCAGGGCATGAGCCACACTCCAACATCAGGCACATTGCAGACTGGTCCGTCACAGGGCAGCCACTGGCTCCAACTCGCACATTGCAGACTGGTTCCTACCCCAGGGCAGCCACTGGAGCCTCCAACTCAGCCACATTGCAGACAGGTCCTGTCAGGGCAGCCACAGCTTCCCAACTCCGGCACATTGCAGACTGGTCCTAGGCACCAAGAAGGGCAGCCACAGCTCCAACTCAGCACATTGCAGACTGGTCCTGTCCAGGGCAGCCACTGGCTCCAATTCAGCACATTGCAGACTGGTCCTACCCAGGGCAGCCAGTGGCTCCAACTCACACATTGCAGACTGCCCCAGCCCAGGGCAGCCACTGGCTCCAATTCAGCACATTGCAGACTGGTCCTACCCAGGGCAGCCAGTGGCTCCAACTCACACATTGCAGACTGCCCCAGCCCAGGGCAGCCACTGGCTCCAACTCAGCACATTGCAGACTGGTCCTACCCAGGGCAGCCACAGCCCCAACTCAGCACATTGCAGACTGGTCCTACCCAGGGCAGCCAGTGGCTCCAACTCAGCACATTGCAGACTGGCCCTACCCAGGGCAGCCACTGGCTCCAACTCAGCACATTGCAGACTGGCCCAGCCCAGGGCAGCCACTGGCTCCAACTCAGCACATTGCAGACTGGCCCTACCCAGGGCAGCCACAGCTCCAACTCAGCACATTGCAGACTGGCCCTACCCAGGGCAGCCACAGCTCCAACTCAGCACATTGCAGACTGGCCCTACCCAGGGCAGCCACTGGCTCCAACTCAGCACATTGCAGACTGGTCCTGTCCAGGGCAGCCAGTGGCTCCAACTCAGCACATTGCAGACTGGTCCTACCCAGGGCAGCCACTGGCTCCAACTCAGCACATTGCAGACTGGCCCAGCCCAGGGCAGCCAGTGGCTCCAACTCAGCACATTGCAGACTGGCCCAGCCCAGGGCAGCCAGTGGCTCCAACTCAGCACATTGCAGACTGGCCCAGCCCAGGGCAGCCACTGGCTCCAACTCAGCGCATTGCAGACTGGTCCTACCCAGGGCAGCCACTGGCTCCAACTCAGCACATTGCAGACTGGCCCTACCCAGGGCAGCCACAGCTCCAACTCAGCACATTGCAGACTGGCCCTACCCAGGGCAGCCACTGGCTCCAACTCAGCACATTGCAGACTGGCCCTACCCAGGGCAGCCACAGCTCCAACTCAGCACATTGCAGACTGGCCCTACCCAGGGCAGCCACAGCTCCAACTCAGCACATTGCAGACTGGTCCAGCCCAGGGCAGCCACTGGCTCCAACTCAGCACATTGCAGACTGGCCCTACCCAGGGCAGCCACAGCTCCAACTCAGCACATTGCAGACTGGTCCTACCCAGGGCAGCCACAGCTCCAACTCAGCACATTGCAGACTGGTCCTACCCAGGGCAGCCACTGGCTCCAACTCAGCACATTGCAGACTGGCCCTACCCAGGGCAGCCAGTGGCTCCAACTCAGCACATTGCAGACTGGCCCTACCCAGGGCAGCCAGTGGCTCCTACTCAGCACATTGCAGACTGGAAACTCCAATTCCATTTCTGTAACAATTCTGTTCCATCTAAATGTTACAAATATGATGTGCTGTGAATTGTCGGTCGCGGCAATCTGTAGTACTTGAGCCGATTCTGCATTTTTTCCTTTAAATTATTTAATGTTTTGCAACACTCTTCCTAACTCCCCCCCCCCCCCCCCCCCCCGGCACCCGCTGCCCCACCCCCGCTTGTGGGCAGGACACACCAGGGGCCAGTCCAGACTCGATGGGCCAAATGGCCTCCTTCTGCACTGTAAATTCTATGATTTGCTTTGATCTTCAGCCAGAAGTGCCGAGTGGATGATCCATCTCAGTCTCCTCTGAAGGCAGCATCACAGATGTCAGTCTTCTGCCAGCTCGATTCATTCCACGTGATATCAAGAAATGGCTGAAGGCACTGGATACTGCAAAGGCCTGATAGTGTTCCACCAATAGTACTGAAGACTTGTGCTCCAGAACTGGCCATACCCCTTGCCAAGCTGTTTCAGTACAGCTACAACACTGGCATCTACCCGGCAATGTGGAAAATTGCCAGGGTGTGTCCTGTACACAAAGACCAAGACAAATCCAGTTTGGCCAATTAACAATCAGTCTACTCTTTATCATCAGCAAAGTGACGAAAGGGGTGATAATTGATGCTATCACGCAGCACTTACTCAGCAATAACCTGGCCAGTTTGGGTTCCACCAGGGTCACTCAGCTTCTGACCTCATTACAGCCTTGGTTCAAACGTGGACAAAAGAGCTGAATGCCAGAGGTGAGGTGAGAGTGACTGTCCTTGACATCAAGGCAGCATTTGACCGAGTGTGGCATCAAGGAGCCCGAGCTAAACTGGAGTCAATGGGAATCAGGGGAAACTCTCCGCTGGTTGGGGTCATACCCGGCACAAAGGAAGATGGTTGTGGTGGTTGGAGGTCAATCATCTCAGCTCCAGGACATCACTGCAGGAGTTCCTCAGGGTAGTGTCCTCGGCCCCAACCATCTTCAGCTGCTTCATCAATGACCTCCCTTCCATCATAATGTCAGCAGTGGGGATGTTTACAGATGACTGCACGGATGACTGCACACTGCACCCCTGCACAGGGGCTGGTTTAGCTCACTAGGGACTGGTTTAGCTCACTGAGCTAAATCGCTGGCTTTTAAAGCAGACCAAGCAGGCCAGCAGCACGGTTCAATTCCCGTACCAGCCTCCCCGGACAGGCGCCGGAATGTGGCGACTAGGGGCTTTTCACAGTAACTTCATTGAAGGCTACTCGTGACAATTAGCAATTTTCATTTTCATTTCATGTTCAGCACCATTCGCGACTCCTCAGATAATGAAGCAGTCCGTGTCCAAATGCAGCAAGACCTGGACAATATCCAGGCTTGGGGCTGACAAGTGACAAACAAAATTCATGCCACACAAGTTTCAGACAATGACCATCTCCAACGAGAGAGACTCTAACCACCGCCCCTTGGCATTCAATAGCATTACCATCGCTGAATCCTCCACAATCAACTTCCTGGTGGGGGAGTTACTATTGACCAGCAATTGAACTGGACTAGCCATATTAATACAGTGGGTACCAGAGCGGATCAGAGGCTAGGAATCCTGCAACAGGTAACTCACCTCCTGACCCCCCCAAAGCCTGCCCATCATCTACAAGGCATAAGTGAGGAGTGTGATGGGAGACTCTCCACTTGCCTGGATGAGTGCAGCTCCAACAACACTCAAGAAGCTCAACTCCATCCAGGATAAAGCAGCCCCGCTTGATTGCTCCCCTTCCACAAACATTCAAACCCTCCACCACCGACGAACAGTGGCAGCCGTGTGTCCCATCTACAAGATGCACTGCAGTAACTCACCAAGGTTCCTTATTATTATTAGACAGCTCCTTCCAAACCCATGGGCACTACCATTTAGAAGGGCAAGTACATCAGATACCTGGGAACCCCACCACTTGGAGGTTCCGCTCCAAGTCACTCAACATCCTGACTTGGAAATATATTGGCCGTTCCTTCACTGTCACTGGGGCAACGTCCTGGAACTCCCTCCCTGACAGCACAGTGGGTGTACCTACACCACATGGACTGCATGCGGATCAAGAAGGCAGCTCACCACCACCTTCTCGAGGCGCATTACGAATGGAGAAACTAAAACGTGCAGAATCCATAGTTCCTGTAGCTTCCTCAAAGTATTCAAGAGCAAATTTCCTGTCAAGATTCTCACTGACTATTCTTATTTATGTTTTTGATTTCAATGTGATTACGCAAGATTGTAAAATGCAATATCGGATGATCAGCCAATTGTCCAGGAAACTGTCCTGCCCAGGGCAGCCACCGGCTCCAACTTAGCACATTGCAGACTGGAGACTCCAAATCCATTTCTGTAACAATTCTGTTCCATCTGAAAGTTACAAATATGATGTGCTGCGAATTGTCGGTCGCGGCAATCTGTGGGATTTTAGCTAAAGTACTTGAGCCGATTCTGCATTTTCTCCATTAAATTATTTAATGCGTTGCAACACTCTTCCTACCTCCATCCCCCTCCCCCCTCTGCTGCCCCACCCCCGCTTGTGGGCTGGACACACACAACGGGCAGTAGTCCTGTCACCTTCAGACGTATCAAACTGTGTTCACACCACCAAACATTGTGGAAGCCTTTTCGTTGTCGTCTGATATCTGGTACGTGAGACGGTCAAGAAAACTAGTTTTGGAGACAGTCGATTGCCCTTTCGGAAGGTATGTAGAATTTAATCAGCAATTTAGTTGATTTGGTTTTGTAAAAATTACTTTTGTGCCCACCGAGCTGAGGTTTCTTGGCACTGGCATCAGGTCGTACACTCAAATATGCAAGGGTGTCGGGTCCTTGCTTTGGACAGCGCTTGCGATCGGAGCTTCAATTGGCAAGGACCCGAGCAACAATATCTTACAGCGTTGTGGAATCATTGAATGGTCACTTCGGTCTGTTAATTCTGTCCTGGCTCCCTGCAACTCAGCTAGTTCCACTCTCCCACCGTTTCCCCGTTGCCTCAAGGTTCTTTCTCCATCACTTGTCCAATTCTCTTCTGAAGGCTCCAATTGACTCTCCCTCCATCACACACTCAGGTCAGTGAATCCATGCGGCCTCTGGTCCCCTCACCCTGTCCTTTGGTTCTCTGTCCCTTTGCACCAATGGGAACCATCTGTCTCCATCCACTCTAAACAGAGCTTTCATGGTGTGGAACACATCCAGCAAATTTCCTCTCAAGCAACTCCCAGTTTTGCCCGTGTCCGCTCTTTCAAAGATCTGGATTGGATTGGATTGGATTTGTTTATTGTCACGTGTACCGAGGTACAGTGAAAAGTATTTTTCTGCAAGCAGCTCAACAGATCATTCAGTACATGGGAAGAAAAGGGAATTAAACAGAATTCAAGAAAATACATGAGAATACATAATAGGGCAACACAATATATACAATGTACTACATAAGCATTGGCATCGGATGAAGCAGACACGGGTGTAGTGTTAATGAGGTCAGTCCATAAGAGGGTCATTTAGGAGTCTGGTGATAGTGGGGAAGAAGCTGTTTTTGAGTCTGTTCGTGCGTGTTCTCAGACTTCTGAATCTCCTGCCCGATGGAAGAAGTTGGAAAAGTGAGTAAGCCGGGTGGGAGGGATCCTTGATTATGCTGCCTGCTTTCCCCCGGCAGCGGGAGGTGTAGATGGAATCAATGGATGGGAGGTGGGTTTGTGTGATGGACTGGGCGGTATTCACGACTCTCTGAAGTTTCTTGCGGTCCTGGGATGAGCAGTTGCCATACCAGGCTGTGATGCAGCCCGATAGGATGCTCTCTATAGTGCATCTGTAAAAGTTGGTAAGGGTTAATGTGGACATGCCGAATTTCCTTAGTTCTATTCAAGTAATGACTCTCCCCTTACACTTTACCCACAGTTTAGAACCATCTGCACCGCTTCTAGAACTCTGAAAGCTGTGTCTGTCTCAGGCCGCAACAGGATTTGGTGCCTTTCATTGGTCAGGCCGGTAAGGGGAGGGGGGGGGGGGGGGGGGGGGGGGGGCTCGTGAACCTCTTTTCAACAGTTTTCAAAAACCCGATGTGAGTAGAGGCAGCAGGAGAAATTACAGAGGAAAATGTTAAAACCTGAAGATTCAGGTCGAAGGTGAAAACCAAACCAAACATCTGAGATCAATACATATGAGGACCAGTTCCAAAAAGAGAAAAGACGGACGAGGATCGATTCCTATCATCTGTCAACCTGTTCCTCCATCCACCCAGACACCCACAGGTGCACAGACACCCATAGGTGCTCCCATCTCTCCTTGCGATAAGGAGAACGTGAAATGATTAGAACAAGTGTTTCAATGATTGACCTGAGGAAGGAGCTGTGCTCCGAAAGCTAGTGATTCGTAACAAACCTGTTGGACTTTAACCTGGTTTGTAAGACTTCTTACAGCATTGATAGGAGTGAAGACTGATATTAAAGTGATATTGACAGGGCTGGAGACTCATATTGGGCAGCTCGAAATAAAATAAGGGTAGATTGTTGGTAGGTTTAAGTCTATTTTCAGTTGTGGAACTCCTGAAAACACCACGCAAGTAGGTGGGGAATTAACACTGGACCTCGGCGAGTAACACAGAATACTGGTCACATTTACATGAATGGGGCGAGGAAGAGGATCGGCTGGATTGGGCCTTTTTCTGGTTGTCAAGATGTGAGGTGCGGTGCTCCGCAGGGATCAGTGCTGAGGTCTCAACACTCGACAATTTATGTAAATATCTTGGAGGAATGGATTGCAGGTATTGGTGCTAAATTTGCTGATGACACAAAGATAAGCAGGAAAGTAAATTGTGAAGAGAACATAAGGAGGCTACAAAATGACATAGATAGCTTAAGTGAGTGGGCAATGATCTGGCAAATGGAGGGATAATGTGAAATGGTCCATTTTGGCAGGAAGAACAAAAGAAGAAGGTTATCATCTAAATGGTGAAACATTGTAGAACTCTGAGATGGAGAGGGATCGGGGTGCCCTTGTGTTCCAGTTTGTTTAAAAAGTGAAGGATAGATTTCTATGAAAGCTGGTGCAGATAGGGTATGGCCCAAGGAATGAATGATTACGTTTTTTTGGCGAAGATGCAAGTCTGGGAACTTCTAAAAGGATCCATTGACATTGGGAGGTCGGCAAATTGACATTTATCTTTAAGAATGTTGTGGGGTGTCTCAACTGCGGCGGTGGAATTTGTCAAAGCTGTAAAATGTGTGCAGTGTTTTCAGAGCAGGTTGTTGGACGTGGATTGTCCTGAAGCCTCCTCAGTGAGATGGAAGCACTGAACAATTGTTTTTTTCAGCCGGCAGCAAAGATTTTGTGGAAGATCTGTGCACCTGGAACATGTTTAGTTGTTGCAATTTGGTAGGAGCATGCAATCTACCGAATGCCATCTTGTTTTAAGCTGTTGTCCAGCTTTGAGTTTAACCCTGATAAGTGCGAGGTGATTCATTTTGGTAAGACAAATTTGAATGCGGATTACAGGGTCAACAGCAGGGTTTTGAGGAATGTGGAGGAACAGAGAGATCATGGGGTTTATGTCCACAGATCTCTGAAGGTTGCCGCTCAAGTGGATAGAGCCGTGAAGAAGGCCTATGCCTTCTTCTGCAACTGGACAGGTCTCTGGTGAGACCACATTTGGAGTATTGTGTGCAGTTCTGGTCACCTCATTATAGGAACATGGGGAAGCATTGGAAAGGGTGCAAAGGAGATTTACCAGGATGCTGCCTGGTTTGCAGGATAGGTCTTATGAGGAAAGGTTGAGGGAGCTAGGGCTTTTCTCTTTGGAGCGGAGGAGGATGAGAGGCGACTTAATAGAGGTTTATAAGATGATGAGGGGGATAGATAGAGTGGACGTTCAGAGACTATTTCCTCGGGTGGATGTAGCTGTTACAAGGGGGAATAACTATAAGGTTCAGGGTGGGAGATATAGGAGGGATGTCCGAGGTAGGTTCTTTACTCAGAGAGTGGTTAGAGTGTGGAATGGACTGCCCGCTGTGATAGTGGAGTCGGACACTTTCAGAACTTTCAAGCGGCTATTGTATAGGCACATGGAGCACACCAGAATGACAGGGAGTGGGATAGCTTGATCTTGGTTTCGGACAACATTGAGGGCCGAAGGTCTTGTTCTGTGCTGTACTGTTCTATGTTCTTTCCTGGGATTTTAGTTTGATATGTGTCTTGCAGGCCTTTCATTGCATATTTTGTGTGACCTTCCTGCTGTGGGGCTGAAATACAGGATTCAATGTATATCTGAACCCATGGCCACATTGACAACTGAAAAGGCCTTCATTTAACAATGCTTGAAACAATTTAATATGCTCACAGCCAGGGTGGCTGTCATTACGGAGACTGGTTTGCCGCTGTTTGCTTCACCGAGCAGCACGGTAGCATTGTGGACAGCTCCAGGGTCCCAGGTTCGATTCCGGCTTGGCTCACTGTCTGTGCGGAGTCTGCACATCCTCCCCGGGTCTGCGTGGGTTTCCTCCGGGTGCTCCGGTTTCCTCCCACAGTCCAAAGATGTGCAGGTTAGGTGGATTGGCCGTGATAAATTGCCCTTAGTGTCCAAAATTGCCTTTAGTGTTGGGTGGGGTTAGTGGGTTATGGGGATAGGGTGGAGGTGTTGACCTTGGGTAGGGTGCTCTTTCCAAGAGCCGGTGCAGACTCGATGGGCTGAATGGACTCCTTCTGCACTGTACGTTCTATGATCTCTGATTGAGTGTCTACATCTGTTCAACCGTGAACTGTTGTGATTCAGCACCACCCAGAGATGGCGGGTGTGAAAGGGGTAGAGACTGGTGGTAGTGGGAGTGCATGAGCACACGCTTACGTCCTTCAGAAATAAGAGTATAAAACAGAGGAAGAGTGGCCCGCTTGGTCCCGCGAGCCTTTCCCAGTGCAGTCAGGACTCACCTGCCTCCCACCCACTCCCTCAATTCCGTGCGAGATCTCATATCGATCAACCCCAGACCTGAATACACTCACTGATGCACCATGTACAATTCAAAAGATTTCTCCTCAGCCTAGTCCTAAATGACCGTCCCCCTTATCCTGGGACAGTGCCGCTACATTTTAGATTTCCAAAGCAGGGAAAATACCCTCTTCGTGGATACCTCTCAAGCCGTTTCAAAATATGTTTTGCTACAATCAGATCAAGACTAATACTTCTATTGGAGAATATCAGCCCAATTTGACCCATCTAACAACTTGTTACCAACTCACTTTATCTGTCGATATCTCTTTGCATTGCCTACTCAGTGCTACGTTCTCACCAAATTATATTATTAACCCACTGTGATATTATAGTATTTGGTGTATATCCATGTAAAATGTTTGTTTCATAATTTGGCTTTATTCTCAATGTTTGATCTGCATTCTGTTTATTTTCAGAACATTATGGAATTCGATGATTTGGAAAAGTGGCAAAACTATTTTGACAATTATTCCGAAGACCTTTACCTTGATCCAGTCACATTTGCCTGCACATCCATCGTAAATGATTCAATCAACGTGGTGATTGCAGTTGTCTATAGCCTGGTGTGTTTCCTCGCTGTGACTGGGAACATGGTTGTAATGGTCGTCATATTTTACAATCGACACATAATGTCATCCACAGACATCTACCTGCTTCATCTGGCAGTGGCAGATCTCCTATTCGCCGTGACCTTGCCCTTTTGGGCAGTGGATGCCATATCTGGCTGGGTGTTTGGTGATGCCATGTGCAAGGTCATCAGCCTGTTACAGGAAGTTAACTTTTACAGCGGGATTCTGTTACTGGCTTGTATCAGTGTCGACCGCTATCTGTCCATCGTCTATTCCACAAGGATCTACCAGAAGAAGAGGCCATTTCTAATCAAGGTGATCTGTGCTGTTGTCTGGGTGTTGGCCATTGTTTTGTCTTTGCCTATTCTGTACAAGGGCGAATATACTCCAGCTGGTTTCGACAGAACCGCGTGTTATGAAATACTTGATGGTGAATCAGCTGAAACATGGAAAATAACCACCAGGTTTCTGAGGCACATTATTGGGTTCCTCGTTCCACTGGCTGTGATGATCTTCTGCTACAGTGTGACGATTTGGAGACTGTGTCAAACGAGGGGATTCCAGAAACAGAAAGCCATGAAAGTCATCATCGCGGTGGTGCTGGCCTTCCTCATCTGTTGGCTGCCGTACAATATCACCGTGTTCATCGACACGCTGATGAGGAGCAAGTTAATTGATTATATTTGTGACAGGCGTAAACATATAGACAGGGCTCTGATTGGAACACAGATTTTGGGATTCCTGCACAGCTGCATCAACCCAATCCTGTACGCATTCATCGGGGTGAAATTCAGGAACAACCTGCTCAAGCTCTTGGCTATGAAAGGAATCATTAAACAAAGTGAAGAGTTACATCAGAAAGCATCCACATCCCTCTCCTCTGTATCTGGCCTGACTTGAAGCGCCATTTGGAGTCCTTGCGAGAGAGTTACTATTCAATCAGAAAGATAATAAAATAATTCATCAATAATTGAATGGAATGAACTGCCGAGGAACTAAGTGATAACAATGTTGTGTAATAACAGGTCTGAATTTCATTAACAAGCAGTTACAGAATGATAGAAAGTGTTAGTTAAGAAATAAAACTTTTGTTCTTTCTGTGTGAACTTTGTCTTCTAAGGCTCTTTTCCCACATTAGATGGCCACTCTTGCAATATTGACAGCATAATGTTATGATCTGTAGTTCTGAGCACATGTTTTGCCTTGCTGTCGCCGGACGATACCCATAATGCTCAACCGTAGCATCCGCCACAAGAAACATTTTGCTTAAGTTTCGATCCTGAATGAAAGCAGTTGAATTAACGGAAGCGATTAAGGGATTGGGGAACACTTGTTCATTTACACTGTTTGCAGAAGAGCTGGCAGCCAACGTTCGGGCCCAAGTGTCACGAAGACCACAGTATGTGGGCCGAATGGCCTGTGAGCAGTTTGAAGAAATGCAGACCCATACCAGGAGGATGGCTCCTATATGCCCTTTCAACACAATCCCTGTTCGGGAAGCTTTTTAATGCTGAGGGCCTTTGTTTCCAAGTCTATTCATCTCCGTTCTGTTTTAATTCCAGAGGTGATGCAGCATTAACGTATGTTTAACTTGTCCGCTTTTGCATTTCCCCCTTCAGTCATTGATCCATTGTCTATTCAGTGTTTGCCCTTATTACCTAACTGGGAGAATGATACATATTGGTCGGAATTCTCTGACCGTTTAAGGCAGGCGTGGGCAAACTTTTCCGTGCAAGGGCCACATTCAGAAATTCACAATTTTAAAGGGCCGCATAGTATATTAAGTAAAATAATTAATATTTAAAATAGCCAAAATAAAAGGTTTTTAAAGAAAAAAAAAGCAATTAATTTTTATCAATTAATATTTTAAAGTAGAAACTTCACATGAAACACATGTTGTGCCGATCAATGATCACCCTACTCAAGTCAACGTATCCACCCTATACCAGTAACCCAACAGCCCCCCCCATTAACCTTAAAATTAAAAAAAATTTAAAAAATTTAAAAATAAAAAATTTTTTTTTTTTGACTTGATCTTGGTGGGCCGCTTAAAGACCTTTGGCGGGCTGCATGCGGCCCGCGGGCCGTAGTTTGCCCACCCCTGGTTTAAGGCATTGGGATTCCCTGTTCCCGCTGGAGCGCACCCCCTGGCAGCAGGTTTCCCTGCAGCGCGAATGGAAATTCCCATTGACAAGCGGCGGGAAGAGAGAGTCCCGCGACGCCTCCCGCTGCCGAGAAGCACGCGGCTGGGAGGCCGGACAATTCCGCCCATTATGAACACACTCTGGATTTTTGTTTAAAGCTGGTTACATTTCACTGAAGCTATTTTTGACATTTGCTGTTGCGATACAAGCAACACTTGCTGGGCTGGTTTAGCACACTGGGCTAAATCGCTGGCTTACCAAGCAGGCCAGCAGCACGGTTCGATTCCCGTATCAGCCTCCCCGGACAGGCGCCGGAATGTGGCGACTAGGGGCTTTCCAAAGTAACTTCATTGAAGCCTACTGGTGACAATAAGCGATTTTCATTTCATTTCATTTTCAACACTTCCGAGCCACATTTATTTGCGATCTCCAGTTGCCCTGTCTGATGAAATAAAGCCACATTTTTATTCAAGGGTCTGAGGTTTAAAATATATTGAGTTGCCTGCCTGTCGACTGAGGGATTCATGTTCTCCCTGTGTTTATTATTACGGTGCACGGCTGTGATATGACACATTTTTGGAAAGGTCACATTTAAAATAAATCTTGGACTGAGTTTAAAGACTGTTTCAAAATGGCTCAAGCAACCAGACAGAATGGTGTATTTCACACGGAGTCATCCCTCCGAGAATAGAAAGGACAAAGCCAAGGGCGGCACAGTGGTTAGCACTGCTGCCTCACAGCGCCAGGGTCCCAGGTTCGATTCGCCGCTGGGTCACTGTCTGTGCGGAGTTTGCACGTCCTCCCCGTGTCTGCGTGGGTTTCCTCCGGGTGCTCCGGTTTCCTCCCACAGTCCAAAGATGCGCAGGTTGGGTGGATTGGCCATGATCAGGTTTACAGGGACAGAGTGGGGGAGTGCGTCTGTGCAGGGTGCTCTTTCAGACAGTTGATGCAGAGTCAATGGGCCGAATGGCCTCCTTCTGCATTGTAAGGATTCTACGGAATCGAAAAACAACTAGTCTGCTGTAAATTAAGGAGCGAATTAACAATACCACACCTACAGAACAGCAGTAAGGTACCTTCTCTCCTCCCTGTCAACCCTAATTGAAGCTATGGAGCTCACCTGTTAAAGGGACCTCCAGCAATTCAACCATGGAAGCCATCACAGCTGCAGAACCAACTCTACAATCTCAAGACCTCCACTTCAGGTCCTGACTTCAAAATATATCAACCCAACATGGGCCGATATATATTTATATGTATCGTTTTATCTTAAATTAAAACAACCCTTTGTGTGCATTTCCGTTCGTGACCACTCTGCTTCGGTAACTTCCAGAGCTTTACAATGAGAGAAAATAACACACAGACAAACAAACACAGAGGGGAGGGGCAAAAATAATAAGCAAAAGGAAAAAGAATCTTTGCTTCAGATGATGCTTTTTTAGCACACCTTCCTTCACAGCAAACTTGTCTGTTAAAGGGTGGGATTCTCCGACCTTCGGCGCGGGCACGGAGAATGGGGCGACAGACCCGCAATCGGGTCCGACGCATTCAAGTGATTCTCCGCGGACCGGAGAATCGCTACCAGTTGCGCGGGCACGGTCGATGCCGCGCGGGTCGGGGGTTATTGAAAGAAGCCCCCCCCGCGGCAGCTGGCCACGTTCCCGCTGGCGTAGTTCCCTCATGGTTCCACCCAGGGGGCACTCGGAATGGCGGCTCTACAGTCCACGGCCACCCTGGTGGGGTGGGGGGGGCGAGGGAATCCGTTGCCAGGGGCGGGGGCCTCCAGGACCGCCAGGGATCCGATAGGGGGCCAACGATAGGTGGGCGCGCGCGATCTGGGGGGGGGGGGGGTGCTGGCCCGCTGTGTGGGTCCGCCATGTTACGCGGGGCCGCCACGTGCATGCGCCGGAGCTGCGTGGACTACTCTGGGGCCTGCTATCCCCCTTCTCCATGAAAGTCCAGAGTGATTCGCTCCCTTTTTTTCGCGGGTGTGGGGACATGGCCTTATTAACAGAAAATTCCAGCCAAAGTCTCGGCCTGCAGCCTGGAATGGTCTTCTCTGTAGATTCGTTCATTCAGGTTCTCTTCAGCTTCTAGAATACAGCACTCACAGATTTTCTGGAGAGATCTAGAAGATTCTGGGGCGAAATTCTCCGACCCCCAGCAGGGTCGGAGAATCGCCTGGGGGCGCCTAAAATCCCGCCCCCGCCGTGGCAGAGATTCTCCGCCACCCGGGAAGTGGCGGGGGCAGGAATCTCGCCACTCCGATCGGAGAGGCCCCTGCGGTGATTCTCCGGCCCGGATGGGCCGAAGTCCCGCCGCTTGGAGGCCTCTCCCGTCACCGAGGTTTGAACCACCTCTGGAGTGGCGGGCTCAGCGGCGCGAGCAGGCCCCCGGGGTCTTGGGGGGGCGGAGGGCGATCGAACCCCGGGGGGTGCCCCCATGGTGGCCTGGCCCGCGATCGGGGCCCCCCCGCTCCGACTCCGGGCCAGTGCCCTGGGTGCACTCTTTCTCTTCCGCGGCCGCCACGGCCTCCGCCATGGCGGAAGAGGAAGAGAACCCCACATCGCGCATGCGCCGACCGGCGAAAGCCTTTCGGCCAGCCCCGCTGCCGGGGGCGCCGGATTTGTGCGCCAGTCTTCTGGTGCCAACCGCTCCGGCGCGGGGCTGGCCCCCAAAGGTGCGGAGAATTCCCCACATTTGGGGAGGCCTGACCCCTGAGTGGTTGGCGCCACTCCCCTACTCCGGGACCCTCCGTCACGCCGGGTAGGGGAGAATGCCGCTCCTGGTCTTTGGTAGCTGCCTGTAATAGTATTCCTATAAATTCACTCATTCAGGTTTTCCTGCAGTCCCATCAGTTAGAATAGAATAGAATAGAACAGTACAGCACAGAACAGGCCCTTCGGCCCTCGATGTTGTGCCGAGCAATGATCACCCTACTTAAACCCACGTAACCCGTATACCCGTATCCCAACAATCCCCCCCATTAACCTTACACTAAGGACAATTTATCATGGCCAATCCACCTAACCCGCACATCTTTGGACTGTGGGAGGAAACCGGAGCACCCGGAGGAAACCCACGCACACACGGGGAGAACGTGCAGACTCCACACAGCCAGTGACCCAGCCGGGAATCGAACCTGGGACCCTGGAGCTGTGAAGCATTGATGCTAACCACCATGCTACCGTGAGGCCCCTTTCTCCCTTGTGCAGCCAGAGGAATAAGGTCTTGCCTTTGAGCTGCCAGGAGTCAACCTGAAACTCTTTAGGATTCAGAAAGCATTCCACTGGGATATAATCCAATCACCACCTCTTACCGAGCACAGTACAGCCCTTTGGGCCAATTCATTGACCCCCCCCCCCCCCCCCCCCCTCCAGCTAATCAATTAAACAGCGTCTTAGCCCATCCCTCTCTCTGGTGCCAATGAGTCTGGAGCCTCCTGTTCAAACCAGCAGAAACCAGTATTCTCTCTGACTTCTGCTACTTGACTCAAAGGCACGTGTCCATTAATCATCCACGGATCAAAAATAACAACGGCAAAACGAATGAAAGGGGAAACAATTAATAAATAGCAAAACCCTTCACACGGTAAAACAGATTTACTGCTGGGTTCTGGTAAATAGAATTCCTCACCCACACACACACACACCCACACACACCCACACACACTCCCACACACACACTCCCACACACACACTCCCACACACACACTCCCACACTCACCCACCCACACTCACCCACCCACACTCCCACACACACACTCCCACACACACACTCCCACACACACACTCCCACACTCACCCACCCACCACCCACACTCCCACACACACACTCCCACACACACACTCCCACACTCACCCACCCACACTCACCCACCCACACTCCCACACACACACTCCCACACACACACTCCCACACACACACCCACACTCACCCACACACTCCCACACACGCACTCCAACACTCACACACTCACCCACACACACTCACCCACACACACTCCCACACACACACCCACACACACACCCACACACACACTCCCACACACCCACCCACACACTCACCCACACACATCCACACACTCCCACACACACTCACACACACACCCCCACACACACTCCCACACACACTCACCCACACACTCACCCACACACACACTCACACACACTCACACACACTTACCCACCCTCACACCCACCCACCCATACACACACACACACACTCTCCCACACACACGCTCCCCCACACAAACACACACACCCCCAAACTCACCCACACACACATTCGCACCCACCCACCAAACACTCATCCACACACACCCCCACACACACTCATCCACACACACTCCCACACACCCACCCACCAACTCACCCACACACACTCCCACACACTCACCCACACACACTCCCACACACACACCCTTACACACTCCCACACACTCACCCACATACACTCCCACACACTCACCCACACACACACCCACACACACCCACACACTCACCCACACACACGCCCACACACGCTCCCACACACATACACACTCCCACACTTACTCCCACACACACACTCCCAGACACACTCCCACACACACTCCCACACACACACACATACACACTCCCACACACACACTCCCAGACACACTCCCACACACTCACACATACACAACATTACGAGCCCAGACCAGATCCCAGCAATTGCGAGGATTCTGGAGAGAAACCCCAATATTGTTTTTTCATTTTGTAACACTCTGAGGAAAGAAGCATCCAGCAGAGGCGGCAGAAGAGGATTCTGGGGAGAAGTCAATTCGGTCACCTCGACTGTACTGTGGGTGGCCGAAGAACTGGTGTCAAGTTAAGGAGCAGTGTCAAGGAGCAGTTAAACCCGAAACACTACATTAGCGTTTCTCTCCGTCCCTCCTCCTCTAACCAACGAGAAAAGGCACCATGAGGAGGAGAAGCAAGGTACGATTCTCATTCTTACATCATTCCTAAGTGTACAAGGGTAGAGATGGCCGTTAGGGCAGTGGTATGCTCCTCCTGCCAGATGTGGGGGATCAGGGAGCTGGCGACGATGTCTACGGGAAGTGTGACCAGCTGCATCTCCTCACAGATGGAGGTGGTAGTTTATTTGGGGCAGCAGCTGGACACATTGCGGAGCACATAGTGGGCAGAGAGTGTGATAGACACCAGCTTCAGGGAGGTGGTTACATAGAACATTGAACGAGAAGTTCACCCAATAGCAGAAGGAGAGTTCGGAGGAGCTGGCCCGGGCGGTGGACTTGATCATAGAACATAGAGAACATAGAACATTACAGCGCTGGATGGGCCCTTCGGCCCTCGATGTTGCGCCGACCTGTGAAACCATCTGAAGCCTATCTGACCTACACTATTCCATTTTCATCCATGTTTCTATCCAGTGACCACTTAAATGCCCTTAAAGTTGGCGAGTCTACTACTGTTGCAGGCAGGGCGTTCCACACCCCTTCTACTCTCTGAGTAAAGAAACTGCCTCTGACATCTGTCCTATATCTACCACCCCTCAATTTAAAGCTATGTCCCCTCGTGTTGGTCACCACCATCCGAGGAAAAAGACTCTCACTGTCCACCCTATCTAACCCTCTGACTATCTTATATGTCTCTATTAAGTCACCTCTCAGCCTTCTCCTCTCTAACAAAAACAACCTCAAGTCCCTGAGCCTTTCCTCGTAAGACCTTCCCTCCATACCAGGCAACATCCTAGTAAATCTCCTCTGAACCCTTTCCAAAGCTTCCACATCCTTCCTATAATGTGGTGACCAGAACTGCACGCAGTACTCCAGGTGCGGCCGCACCAGAGTTATGTACAGCTGCAGCATGACCTTGTGGCTCCGAAACTCAATCCCCCTACTTATAAAGGCTAGCACACCATATGCCTTCTTAACAGCCCTATTAACCTGGGTGGCAACTTTCAGGGATTTATGTACCTGGATGCCGAGATCGCTCTGTTCATCTACACTACCAAGAATCTTGCCATTAGCCCAGTACTCTGCATACACCACTACTCTGTTACACCACAGGTTCAGACAGGCATATGGGTGACCGCCAGGAGAAGCAGGCGGGTAAGGTGTCCGAGCCTCCTGTGGGTATTCCCCTCTCAAACAGGTATACTGTTTTGGATACTGTTGGGGGGGATAGCCTCTCAGGGGAAAATACCAGCAGCAGCCAGGCCTGGTGGCACCACCACTGGTTCTGCTGTAGAGCACAGGCGGGCTTAGTCTAAGTGACTGATAGTAGTGGGAGACTTGATAGTCAAGGGCACAGACAGGCGTTGAGAAATCATGCTACAGCTGTACAAGACCTTGGTTAGGCCGTATTTAGAGTATCGCGTGCAGTTCTGGTCACCACATTATCAGAAGGACGTGGGAGCTTCGGCAAGAGGGCAAAGAAGGTTCACCAGGATGTTGCCGGGTCTCCAGGGTGTTCTCTATGAGGAGAGGTTGAATAAACTCGGATTGTTTTCACTGGAAATAGATAGATTGGAGAGCTGGGCAGAGAAATGGCAGATGGAGTTCAATCCAGGCAAATGCGAGGTGATGCATTTTGGAAGATCTAACTCAAGGGCGGACTATACGGTCAATGGAAGAGTCCTGGGGAAAATTGATGTACAGAGAGATCTGGGAGTTCAGGTCCATTGTACCCTGAAGGTGGAAACGAAGGTTGATAGAGTGGTCAAGAAGGCATACAGCATTCTTGCCTTCATCGGACGGGGTATTGAGTACAAGAGTCGGCAGGTCATGTTACACCTGTATAGGACTTTGGTTCGGCCACATTTGGAATACTGCGTGCAGTTCTGGTCGCCACATTACCACAGGGATGTGGATGCTTTAGAGAGGGTGCAGAGGAGGTTCACCAGGATGTTGCCTGGTATGGAGGGTGCTGGCTATGAAGAAAGGTTGAGTAGATTAGGAGAGACGGAGGTTGAGGGGGGACCTGATTGAGGTCTACAAAGTTATGAGAGGTATGGACAGGGTGGATAGCAAAAAGCTTTTTCCAAGAGTGGGGGTGTCAATTACAAGGGGTCACGATTTCAAGGTGAGAGGGGGAAAGTTTAAGGGAGATGTGCGTGGCAAGTTTTTTACGCAGAGGGTGGTGGGTGCCTGGAACGCTTTGCCAGCGGAGGTGGTAGAGGCGGGCACGATAGCATCATTTAAGATGCATCTAGACAGGTATATGAACGGGCGGGAACAGAGGGAAGTAGTTCCTTGGAAAATAGGAGACAGGTTTAGATAAAGGATCTGGATCGGCACAGGCTGGGAGGGCCGAAGGGCCTGTTCCTGTGCTGTAATTTTCTTTGTTCTTTGTTCTGGAAAGACGGAGGCTGAGGGGAGGCCTGATTGAGGTCTCCAACATTATGAGAGCCATAGACAGGGTGGATAGTCAGAGGCTTTTCCCCAGGGTGGAAGTGTCAATTACACAGGGGCACAGGTTCAAGGTGAGAGGGGGAAAGTTTAAGGGAGATGTGTGGGGTATATTTTTCACACAGAGAGTGGTGGGTGCCTGGAACGCGCTGCCAGGAGGATGTGGGAGAAGCAGCCACAGTAGCAACATTTCAGAGGCATCTGATTGGATACATGAATAGGGAGGAAATAGAGGAATACGGATCGCGTAAGGGCAGAAGGTTTTCCATTAGTTGGGGTATCATGGTCGGCACAGGCTTGGAGGGCCGAATGGCCTGTTCCTGTGCTGTACTTTTCTTTGTTCTTTGTTCTATGACTGCAGTAGTCACACACACTAACCTAGGTTTTAACCCTTACTGCACTCAGCACATATAATACAATATCTCTGAAATTCCTCCATTTATCACCCCAGGAGTGATGACTCTTACCAATAGGAATCTTTTATGTTAAAACAAACTGTAATTGAAACACAGAATTAACCACATTAACACCAAACAAATAGCTTCACAATGATCAGTTAAACAGTTCTAAAACAAAAGGAAAAACTTAAACTTACTATCTATACCTGCTGCTAACTCCAGTTAAGCAACCTAGTACTGTTACTGAAAATCCTTCTGTCTTGTCAAATTCAAACTCTTTGGCAAGCTACAAAACTACAGACAGATCTGGCTCCTCCCATTATTTACAGAATCTGTATCCCACTAATTTCACATGGCCCGCTTAACTAGGATTAATACAATATCTCATAAATTTCCTACTCTCCATGAAACCCCAACAATCATAAAAATGTTCTATTGGCACTCTGTGTGTAAACAAGTAAATGGTTAGAAACAATCATGACCTCACCTTTTGTGACTCCTTGATCACAGCTTTACAGACACATCTTAACCCAGGACCTTAAATAATATTCCTGCAACAAATATATACCGCAACCCAGGGTTTTGATAACATTATTGCAACAGATATAAAGTATAATGCAAAAAATGTCTACATTCATCACACGCACACACAATACACACACACACACAGACAATACACGCATGCACACACAGCACACACACCTACAGCACACACAACTCACACACACACGCACAGCACACACACATGCACACACAACTCACACACATACATGCACATCACACACACACTGCACACACTCACACATACACACAACTCGCATACAACTCACACATGCACATACGCACATCACACACACAACACACGCATGCACACACAACTCACATACACACTTGCACAGCACACCCACAGCACACACTCACACACACAGACCATGTTGCCTGGCATGGAGGGCATTAGCTATGAGGAGCGGTTGAATAAACTCGGTTTGTTCTCACTGGAATGACGGAGGTTGAGGGGCGACCTGATCGAGGTCTACAAAATTATGAGGGGCATTGACAGGGTGGATAGTCAGAGGCTTTTCCCCAGGGTAGAGCGGTCAATTACTAGGGGGCATAGGTTTAAGGTGCGAGGGGCAAGGTTTAGCTGGTTTAGCTGGTCCAAAGGGCTGGTTTAGCTCACTGGGCTAAATCACTGGCTTTTAAAGCAGACCAAGGCAGGCCAGCAGTGGGGGTTCGATCCCCGGACAGGCGCCGGAATGTGGCGACTAGGGGCTTTTCACAGTAACTTAATTGAAGCCTACTCGTGACAATAAGCGATTTTGATTTTCATTTCATTAGAGGTGATATACGAGGCAAGTTTTTTACACAGAGGGTAGTGGGTTGCTGGAACTCGCTGCCGGAGGAGGTGATGGGAGCAGGGACAGGAGGCAATTCAGCAGGGGGTTGGGAAGCTGAATTGTAGCTCCAGTATACAGGAGGTTGAGAGTAGTGAGGTCATGAGTAAGGTTTCAAGGTTGCAGGAGTGTACCGGCAGGAAGGAAGGTGGTTTAAAGTGTGTCTACTTCAACACCAGGAGCATCCGGAATAAGGTGGGTGAACTTGAGGCATGGGTTAGTACCTGGGACTTCGATGTTGTGGCCATTTCGGAGACATGGATAGAGCAGGGCGAGGAATGGTTGTTGCAGGTGCCGGGGTTTAGATGTTTCAGTAAGCTCAGGGAAGGTGGTAAGAGAGGGGGAGGGGTGACATTGTTAGTCAAAGACAGTATTACGGTGGCAGGAAGGACGTTTGATGAGGACTCGTCTACTGAGGTAGTATGGGCTGAGGTTAGAAACAGGAAAGGAGAGGTCACCCTGTTAGGGCTTTTCTATAGGCCTCCGAAAAGTTCCAGAGATGTAGAGGAAAGGATTGCAAAGATGATTCTGGATAGGAGCGAAAGTAACAGGGTAGTTGTTATGGGGGACTTTAACTTTCCAAATATTGACTGGAAACACTATAGTTCGAGTACTTTAGATGGGTCCGTTTCTGTCCAATGTGTGCAGGAGGGTTTCCTGACGCAGTATGTAGATAGGCCAATGAGAGGCGAGGCCGTATTGGATTTGGTACTGGGTAATGAACCAGGACAGGTGTTAGATTTGGAGGTAGGTGAGCATTTTGGTGATAGTGACCACAATTCGATTACGTTTACTTTAGCGATGGAAAGGGATAGGTATATACCGCAGGGCAAGAGTTATAGCTGGGGGAAAGGCAATTATGATGCAAGGAGGCAAGATTTAGGATGCATAGGATGGGGAAGGAAACTGCAGGGGATGGGTACAATCGAAATGTGGAGCTTTTACAAGGAACAGCTACTGCGTGTCCTTGATAAGTATGTACCTGTCAGGCAGGGAGGAAGTGGTCGAGCGAGGGAACCGTGGTTTACTAAAGTAGTTGAAACACTTGTCAAGAGGAAGAAGGAGGCTTATGTAAAGATGAGAGGTGAAGGTTCAGTTAGGGCGCTCGAGAGTTACAAGTTAGCTAGGAAGGCTCTAAAGAGAGAGCTAAGAAGAGCCAGGAGGGGATATGAGAAGTCTTTGGCAGGGAGGATCAAGGATAACCCTAAAGCTTTCTATAGATATGTCAGGAATAAAAGAATGACTAGGGTAAGAGTAGGGCCAGTCAAGGACAGTAGTGGGAAGTTGTGCGTAGAGTCCGAGGAGATAGGAGAGGTGCTAAATGAATATTTTTCGTCAGTATTAACACAGGAAAAAGACAATGTTGTTGAGGCGAATACTGAGATACAGGCTACTAGACTAGAAGGGCTTGAGGTTCATAAGGAGGAGGTGTTAGCAATTCTGGAAAGTGTGAAAATAGATAAGTCCCCTGGGCTGGATGGGATTTATCCTAGGATTCTCTGGGAAGCTTGGGAGGGGATTGCTGAGCCTTTGGCTTTGATCTTCAAGTCATCTTTGTCTACAAGAATAGTGCCAGAAGACTGGAGGATAGCAAATGTTGTCCCCTTGTTCAAGAAGGGGAGGAGAGACAACCCGGGTAACTATAGACCAGTGAGCCTTACTTCTGTTGTGGGCAAAGTCTTGGAAAGGTTTATAAGAGATAGGATTTATAATCATCTAGAAAGGAATAATTTGATTAGGGATAGTCAACATGGTTTTGTGAAGGGTAGGTCGTGCCTCACAAACCTTATTGAGTTCTTTGAGAAGGTGACCAAATAGGTGGACGAGGGTAAAGCAGTTGATGGATATCAGTAAAGCGTTTGATACGGTTCCCCACGGTAGGCTATTGCAGAAAATACAGAGGCATGGGATTCAGGGTGATTTAGCAGTTTGGATCAGAAATTGGCTAGCTGTAAGAAGACAGAGGGTGGTGGTTGATGGGAAATGTTCAGCCTGGAGTTTAGTTACTAGTGGTGTACCACAAGGATCTGTTTTGGGGCCACTGCTGTTTGTCATTTTTATAAATGACCTGCAGGAGGGCGTAGAAGGATGGGTGAGTAAATTTGCAGATGACACTAAAGTCGGTGGAGTTGTGGACAGTGCGGAAGGATGTTGCAGGTTACAGAGGGACATAGATAAGCTGCAGAGCTGGGCTGACAGGTGGCAAATGGAGTTTAATGCAGAGAAGTGTGAGGTGATTAATTTTGGAAGGAATGACAGGAATACAGAGTACTGGGCTAATGGTAAGATTCTTGGTAGTGTGGATGAGCAGAGAGATCTCGGTGTCCATGTACATAGATCCCTAAAAGTTGCCACCCAGGTTGAGAGGGTTGTTAAGAAGGCGTACGGTGTGTTAGCTTTTATTGGTAGAGGGATTGAGTTTCGGAGCCATGAGGTCACGTTGCAGCTGTACAAATCTCTGGTGCGGCCGCACTTGGAGTACTGCGTGCAGTTCTGGTCGCCGCATTATGGGAAGGATGTGGAAGCATTGGAAAGGGTGCAGAGGAGATTTACCAGGATGTTGCCTGGTATGGAGGGAAGATCTTATGAGGAAAGGCTGAGGGACTTGAGGCTGTTTTCGTTAGAGAGAAGAAGGTTAAGAGGTGACTTAATTGAGGCATACAAGATGATCAGAGGATTAGATAGGATGAACAGTGAGAGCCTTTTTCCTCGGATGGTGATGTTTAGCACGAGGGGACATAGCTTTAACTTGAGGGGAGATAGATATAGGACAGATGTCAGAGGTAGGTTCTTTACTCAGAGAGTAGTAAGGGCGTGGAATGCGCTGCCTGCAACAGTAGTGGACTCGCCAACATTAATGGCATTTAAATGGTCATTAGATAGACATATGGATGATAAGGGAATAGTGTAGATGGGCTTTAGAGTGGGTCACAGGTCGGCGCAACATCGAGGGCCGAAGGGCCTGTACTGCGCTGTAATGTTCTATGTTCTATGATAGAGACGTTTAAGGGGCATCTTGACAAATACATGAATAGGATGGGAATAGAGGGACACGGACCCAGGAAGTGTAGAAGATTTTAGTTTAGTCGGGCAGCATGGTCGGCACGGGCTTGGAGGGCTGAAGGGCCTGTTCCTGTGCTGTATTTTTCTTTGTTCTTTGTTAGCACACACACAGCACACACTCACACACAGCACACACTCACACACAGCACACACTCACACACACACAGCACGCACTCACACTCACACAGCACACACTCACACACAACACACACACACACACAGCACACACTCACACACACACAACACACACACACACACACACAGCACACACTCACACACACACAACACACACACACAGCACACACTCACACACACACAACACACACACACACACACACACAGCACACACTCACACACAACACACACACACACACAGCACACACTCACACACACACAACACACACACACACACAGCACACACTCACACACACACACAGCACACACTCACACACACACAGCACACACTCACACACAGCACACACTCACACACACACAGCACACACTCACACTCACACAGCACACACTCACACACACACACAGCACACACTCACACACACACAGCACGCACTCACACTCACACAGCACACACTCACACACACACACACACAGCACACACTCACACACACACAACACACACACACACACACACAGCACACACTCACACACAGCACACACTCACACTCACACAGCACACACTCACACACACACACAGCACACACTCACACACAGCACGTACTCACACTCACACAGCACACACTCACACACACACACAGCACACACTCACACACACACAACACACACACACACACACAGCACACACTCACACACAGCACGCACTCACACTCACACAGCACACACTCACACACACACACACAGCACACACTCACACACACACAACACACACACACACAGCACACACTCACACACACACAACACACACACACACACACAGCACACACTCACACACACACAACACACACACACACACACACAGCACACACTCACACACAACACACACACACACACACAGCACACACTCACACACACACAACACACACACACACACACAGCACACACACACACACACACACAGCACACACTCACACTCACACAGCACACACTCACACACACACACAGCACACACTCACACACACACAGCACGCACTCACACTCACACAGCACACACTCACACACACACACACACAGCACACACTCACACACACACAACACACACACACACACACAGCACACACTCACACACAGCACACACTCACACTCACACAGCACACACTCACACACACACACAGCACACACTCACACACAGCACGCACTCACACTCACACAGCACACACTCACACACACACACAGCACACACTCACACACACAACACACACACACACACACAGCACACACTCACACACACAGCACACACTCACACACACACAACACACACACACACACACAGCACACACTCACACACAGCACGCACTCACACTCACACAGCACACACTCACACACACACACACACACTCACACACACACAACACACACACACACACAGCACACACTCACACACACACAGTACACACACATGGCACACACTCACACACACAGCACACACATAACTCACACACACACACACACATAGCACACACACAGTACACATTCACACACACGCACTCTCACACAAACTCAACTCACACACACATACAGAGCACACTCACACACACACACAGCACACACTCACACACACACAGCACACCCACAACACACACACACAGCACACACTCACACACACACACAGCACACTCTCACACACACACAGCACACTCTCACACACACACACAGCACACTCTCACACACACACAGCACACACTCACACACACACACAGCACACACTCACACACACACAGCACACTCTCACACACACACAGCACACACTCACACACACACACAGCACACACTCACACACACACAGCACACTCACACACACACACAGCACGCACTCACACTCACACAGCACACACTCACACACACACACACAGCACACACTCACACACACACAACACACACACACACACAGCACACACTCACACACACACAGTACACACACATGGCACACACTCACACACACAGCACACACATAACTCACACACACACACACACATAGCACACACACAGTACACATTCACACACACGCACTCTCACACAAACTCAACTCACACACACATACAGAGCACACTCACACACACACACAGCACACACTCACACACACACAGCACACCCACAACACACACACACAGCACACACTCACACACACACACAGCACACTCTCACACACACACAGCACACTCTCACACACACACACAGCACACTCTCACACACACACAGCACACACTCACACACACACAGCACACTCTCACACACACACAGCACACCCACAACACACACACACAGCACACACTCACACACACACACAGCACACACTCACACACACACAGCACACTCTCACACACACACACAGCACACACTCACACACACACACAGCACACACTCACACACACACAGCACACCCACAACACACACACACAGCACACACTCACACACACACAGCACACTCTCACACACACACAGCACACACACACACACACAGCACACTCTCACACACACACAGCACACACTCACACACACACAGCACACTCACACACACACACAGCACGCACTCACACTCACACAGCACACACTCACACACACACACACAGCACACACTCACACACACACAACACACACACACACACAGCACACACTCACACACACACAGTACACACACATGGCACACACTCACACACACAGCACACACATAACTCACACACACACACACACATAGCACACACACAGTACACATTCACACACACGCACTCTCACACAAACTCAACTCACACACACATACAGAGCACACTCACACACACACACAGCACACACTCACACACACACAGCACACCCACAACACACACACACAGCACACACTCACACACACACACAGCACACTCTCACACACACACAGCACACTCTCACACACACACACAGCACACTCTCACACACACACAGCACACACTCACACACACACAGCACACTCTCACACACACACAGCACACCCACAACACACACACACAGCACACACTCACACACACACACAGCACACACTCACACACACACAGCACACTCTCACACACACACACAGCACACACTCACACACACACACAGCACACACTCACACACACACAGCACACCCACAACACACACACACAGCACACACTCACACACACACAGCACACTCTCACACACACACAGCACACACACACACACACAGCACACTCTCACACACACACAGCACACACTCACACACACACACAGCACACACTCACACACACACAGCACACTCACACACACACACAGCACGCACTCACACTCACACAGCACACACTCACACACACACACACAGCACACACTCACACACACACAACACACACACACACACAGCACACACTCACACACACACAGTACACACACATGGCACACACTCACACACACAGCACACACATAACTCACACACACACACACACACATAGCACACACACAGTACACATTCACACACACGCACTCTCACACAAACTCAACTCACACACACATACAGAGCACACTCACACACACACACAGCACACACTCACACACACACAGCACACCCACAACACACACACACAGCACACACTCACACACACACACAGCACACTCTCACACACACACACAGCACACTCTCACACACACACAGCACACACTCACACACACACACAGCACACACTCACACACACACAGCACACTCTCACACACACACAGCACACACTCACACACACACACAGCACACACTCACACACACACAGCACACTCACACACACACACAGCACGCACTCACACTCACACAGCACACACTCACACACACACACACAGCACACACTCACACACACACAACACACACACACACACAGCACACACTCACACACACACAGTACACACACATGGCACACACTCACACACACACAGCACACTCTCACACACACACAGCACACACACACACACACAGCACACTCTCACACACACACAGCACACCCACAACACACACACACAGCACACACTCACACACACACAGCACACTCTCACACACACACAGCACACCCACAACACACACACAGCACACACTCACACACACACACACAGCACACTCTCACACACACACAGCACACACTCACACACACACACAGCACACACACACACACAGCACACACTCACACACACACAGCACACACTCACACACACACACAGCACACACTCACACACACACAGCACACTCACACACACACACAGCACACACTCACACACACACAGCACACTCTCACACACACAGCACACTCTCACACACACACAGCACACACTCACACACACACACAGCACACACTCACACACACAGCACACACACACTCACACACACACAGCACACTCACACACACACACAGCACACACTCACACACACAGCACACACACACTCACACACACACAGCACACACTCACACACACACACAGCACACTCTCACACACACACACAGCACACTCTCACACACACACACAGCACACACTCACACACACACAGCACACTCTCACACACACACAGCACACACACACACACACAGCACACTCTCACACACACACAGCACACCCACAACACACACACACAGCACACACTCACACACACACAGCACACTCTCACACACACACAGCACACACACACACACACAGCACACACTCACACACACACAGCACACTCTCACACACACACAGCACACACACACACACACAGCACACTCTCACACACACACAGCACACTCTCACACACACATAGCACGCACACACACCACACACACATGTGCAGAAATGTATTTCGAGGATCCAGATATTAGTTTATTTAAATGCTTCGGTGGTGGAGAGGTTGGGGGTTCTGTAGAATAGTGATTATTTCTGTAGATATGGTGACATGAGTTCAAATTCTAAGGTGGGGAATGTAAATTTAACGAGTTCATTCCACAAACTGGAATTAAAAACCCATATCAGTGATTATGCTCATGACACTACTGGACTGGACAGCACGGTGGCACAGTGGTTAGCCCTGTGGCCTCACGGCGCCGAGGTCCCAGGTTCGATCCCGGCTCTGGGTCACTGTCTGTGTGGAGTTTGCACATTCTCAGCGTTTGCGTGGGTTTCACCCCCACAACCCAAAGATGTGCAGGGTAGGTGGATTGGCCACACTAAATTGCCCCTTAATTGGAAAAAAAGAATTGGGTACTCTAAATTTATAAAAAAGAAAAAAAAATGACACTACTGGATTCTTGTAAAAATTCATCAGGGTTTGGTGTTGGATGGGAGTGAAGGGTCCAGCTGGAGGTAAAGGCTGGGGGGTTGGCCGGTGTTTGCTGGGGGCAGCAGGGTGGCAACGTCCCACGGGAATCAGAAAGCGAGAGTCTCACTGGCGAGATCTCGCAATGCAAAGGTGTCCAATGAAAAGTTGACATAATGAGGCTCACGCCCAGGGAGGTCACAAACCTCATTTTAATTAATTATTATTCCAGGAGTGGCCAGTGACCTCAAAACCTCCCCGCTCCCAATGTGTGACGTCAGGGCGATGGGGATTACAACTGCTTTTAAAAACGTGAAGTTAGTGAAATGAAAATGAAATCGCTTATTGTCACCAGTAGGCTTCAAATGAAGTTACTGTGAAAAGCCCCTAGTCGCCACATTCCGGTGCCTGTTCGGGGAGGCTGGTACGGGGATTGAACCCGCGCTGCTGGCCTGCTTTGGTCTGCTTTCAAAGCCAGCGATTTAGCCCTGTGCTAAACTAGACCTAACCTCTGACAGGTATATCGGAAGTAAGCGGGCAGGCCACCGCTAGAGCGGCACGGCAGCACAGCGGTTAGCACTGTGGCTTCACAGCGCCAGGGTCCCGGGTTCGATTCCCAGCTTGGGTCACTGTCTGTGCGGAGTCTGCACGTTCTCCCCGTGTCTGCGTGGGTTTTCCTCCGGGTGCTCCGGTTTCCTCCCACAAGTCCCGAAAGACGTGCTTGTTGGGTGAATTGGACATTCTGAATTCTCCCTCTGTGTACCCGAACAGGGGCCGGAATGTGGCGACTAGGGGCTTTTCACAGTAACTTCATTGCAGTGTTAATGTAAGCCTACTTGTGACAATAATAAAGATTATTATTATTATCCACCAGGGAGTCTGTGAGGAGAGAGGGCAGCGGATGGCACTGGAGGGGGAACCAGCCTATGGGGGTCGTGCTGAGGTGGTGGTTCATGGGTCTGGGGGTTGTGGGGTGGGGGGTGGGGGGTGTGGGGTGGGGGAGCCAGTCCCTGCGGGCGGTCGGAGGTTCTGCGGAGGGGGCAGAGATGCCAGGGCCAGAGTGGGGCACCATTGTGGGAGGGAGTGTGGATGCTGGAGTGGGAACGCCGATCCAGGGGGCTTTGCTTTTGGGGGATTGCCACTATAGCGTGGATTCAGAGGGGGGGTGATTTTTCCCTGTAAGGGGGGTGGGGGGGGGGGGGGGGGGGGGGGGGGGATGGACATTTTTGATGAGAGGGCAGCAAAGTCACTGACAAACCTCACCCACCCTGAGGCTGGTATCCACGGCTGAAGGGTTTGTGCCAGCTGATAGGGCCCTGGCATTGATCGGGGAATCCTGGGCAGATGGGTGACTGCCCACAATACGAGGCTTGTAGGAGCTACAACATTGTCGGTGGGATGGGGCCGGGGGGTCGTGGTGGCTTCCCTGTGGAGGCTTAACAGCAATGAGTGCAGCACTATTTTGGGCTAAAACAAATAACCAAATAAACCAACTCAAACAAACTGAGTGACAACTTAAAGGGACCGCCCCTTAAAGGGACACTGCCTTCAACAGAAACACATCATAAATTAAATTTAATGCATCAAACCAAAACCTGATTAAGAGCATTGGTAATGCATCTCAGTCCCCGCGGTGCCCACCGGGCATGGAAGGCTCCCGATGGTACCGTGGACTCTGCGTGCTCCTTCTCCTGGGACACCCAGCCATGAATTTGCCCGTGATAGAGGGGCAGACAATCAGGGAGGAAGACCCACTTCATCGCCCACCGCCTGTACTGGTTGATCGCAAGTTTGGCCAGGCCCTGGAGGAGGCGCTTTCCGCACCGCGCTGTAAATCAGGAGTGTCGGGCTTAAGGGCAAGGAAAACTGAACAAAAGCATTTGTAAATATCTGAAAAGGGGGTGCAGTCCAAAAAAAAGCATGGTCCACAGACTCCAGAAGGCACCTTGGGAATCCATGAACAAGGTGCAGCTTACTGTTGTATGGAACAGCTGTATGCGGTACCCTCCATCCCCGATATTAAGGATGAGGACTGCTCTGTAGTGGAATCTCCACTGGGGACCTCTGCTGTCAGATGGCAACAAGGTGGCAAAGATGTGCTGTCCAGAACCCAGCAAGTCTGGGGGAAGACCAGAACATGGTTGGCCGGGCCTCCCTGGCACTGTTCACATTTGTCCTCCACCTCCACATTCACTCTTAGCAACTTTTACAGATGCACCATAGAAAGCATCCTATCGGGCTGCATCACAGCCTGGTATGGCAACTGCTCGGCCCAGGACCGCAAGGAACTTCAGAGAGTCGTGAATACCGCCCAGTCCATCACACAAACCTGCCTCCCATCCATGGACTCCATCTACATCTCCTGCTGCCTGGGGAAAGCGGGCAGCATAATCAAAGATCCCTCCCACCCGGCTTACTCACTCTTCCAACTTCTTCCATCAGGCAGGAGATACAGAAGTCTGAGAACACGCATGAACAGGCTCAAAAACAGCTTCTTCCCCGCTGTCACCAGACTCCTAAACGACCCTCTCCTGGACTGACCTGATCTCTTCACACATCTTCTTTACCGAGCAGTACAACACTCCTTAACCCGATGTCTGTGTCTATGTATTTACATTGTGTATTTATGAATGTCCTATGTTTTTTCATGAATGGAATGATCTGTCTGGACTGGACGCAGAACAATACTTTTCATTGTACCCCAGTATAGGTGACAATAAATCCAAATCCAAATCTCTCTCAGTTCCTCTCAGGTTGTGAGCTTGTCCCCTGTGTGAAAGTTTCCAACTGTCAATATCCGCCCCCCCCCCCGTCCTTTCTCCACTTCCTAAAGGTGCCGGCCAGCGTGGCTGGTGCCAGCCTGGATGCCGCGGAGGTGGGGGCCCCAGTGAACATCCTGGTCAAGCCAAAGTGCTGCCTCACCTGGTTCCAGGTGTGGAGCGTGGCCGCCGGTATTGAGGTGTGATGTACCATCGATTGCACGCGAGGCGAGTGATTTACCAAAGTCTGGCTTTAATTAACTAGAACACAGCCTGGCGATCGTCTACAGTGGAAAGGGACGATCGTCAGGCGTCTGACCATTTATACCTCGTTAATAGAGGCGTGGTTAACTCGGCCTCTCGGCCAATCGGTCGAGAGGCACATGACCGACCAGGGCCAATGGTAAGCCGATGTTCTGGCCCAATGGCAGACGAGTATGCAGATCATATCACCACAAGGTGGGTGTTATTTGAATGGCGACAGGGCCACGGGATTAACGGGGTCCTGAGAAACCGCCACAACCGTGGGCGGCACAGCAGCACAGTGGTTAGCCCAATTGCTTCACAGCTCCGGGGTCACATGTTCGATCCCCGGCTTGGGTCACTGTCTGTGCGGAGTCTGCACGTTCTCCCCGTGTCTGCGTGGGTTTCCTCCGGGTGCTCCGGTTTCCTCCCACAAGTCCCGAAAGACGTGCTTGTTGGGTGAATTGGACATTCTGAATTCTCCCTCTGTGTACCCGAACAGGCGCCGGAATGTGGCGACTAGGGGCTTTTCACAGTAACTCCATTGCAGTGTTAATGAAAATGAAATGAAAATCACTTATTGTCACGAATAGGCTTCAAATGAGTTACTGTGAAAAGCCCCTAGTCGCCACATTCCGGCGCCTGTTCGGTTGGTACGGGAATTGAACCGTGCTGCTGGCCTGCCTTGGTCTGCTTTAAAAGCCAACGATTTAGCCCAGTGTGCTAAACCAGCCCCTGGATGTAAGCCTACTTGTGATGATAAAGATTATTATTATTATTATATTATCCTCCATAGATGATTCTGGGGTGCCCCATCACTGGAGAAGATGGTGCTGCCATTTAAGTGGTGCTACAGCCACCCCTAGTGGTTGTTATGGTTTATATGAAATAATGGCCGGGGAGGGTAGGTCGTAAAAAAAGGCCCAGGTGGTGTTGAAGAAGATTGAGGGAGACTGAGAGAGACAGAGAGCGGGTTTCTCCGACGCTCCGCGCTGAAATCACGCTCGGCGCGGGGGCGGACAATTACCCAAAATAGGCTCCCACTCTGGCACGCAATCCTCCAGCGGCCGGAGAATCCTTGCCAGTCGCGCGCGATCCACGCGACGCCTGTCGGGGACCTGTTGAAAGCGGCCCCCGGGGCAATTCTCCGAGCTCGACGGGCCGGGTGCCCGCCAAGTCCCGCCGACGTGGTTCACATGTGGTTCCACCCGGTGTTCTGGCTGCGGGGGCCGTTCTGGTGGGGGGGGGGGCACTGGGATCCGACCCCGGGGGTGGGGGGGGGGGGGGGGGCCTCCACGGTGGCCAGGCCCTCGATCAAGGGCTACCGATCGGTGGCAGCTCTCATTTCGGGGGGGGGGGGGGGTGGGGAGCTCATGTTCCTCCATGTCGGGCTCCTGTAGCCCGGCGCCGTGTTGCGCAGAATCGCAGCCGGCCGCCGTGCGCATGCCCTGCCGGGGGGGGCGTAACTGCAGGACCCCGCCAGCAGCCGGAGCTGCAGGACGCACACCGGGGCCCTGCTAGCCCCCTTGAAGACAGGGAATCACCCCGGACTTTCGAAGGAAAAGTCCGGAGTTATTCCCGCCCGTTTCCCAGCAGGCGTGGGGACTTAGTCCCCAGAAGGGAGAATCCCGCCCAGAGAGCGAGGAAAGGGAAGAGAGGGAGGAGAGGGAAGAGAGGGAGGAGAGGGAGGAGACGGAGGAGAGGGAGGAGAGGGAGGAGAGGGAGGAGACGGAGGAGACGGAGGAGAGGGAGGAGAGGGAGGAGACGGAGGAGAGGGAGGAGAGGGAGGAGAGGGAGGAGAGGGAGGGAGGAGAGGGAGGAGAGGGAGGGAGGAGAGGGAGGAGAGGGAGGAGAGGGAGGAGAGGGAGGAGAGGGAGGAGTCGGAGGAGAGGGAGGAGAGGGAGGAGAGGAGGAGACGGAGGAGCGGGAGGAGAGGGAGGAGAGGGAGGAGAGGGAGGAGAGGGAGGAGACGGAGGAGAGGGAGGAGAGGGAGGAGACGGAGGAGACGGAGGAGAGGGAGGAGGAGAGAGGGAGGAGACGGAGGGAGGAGGAGAGGGAGAGAGGGAGGAGAGGGAGGAGAGGGAGGAGAGGGAGGAGAGGGAGGAGAGGGAGGAGAGGGAGGAGACGGAGGAGTCGGAGGAGCGGGAGGAGAGGGAGGAGACGGAGGAGTCGGAGGAGAGGGAGGAGAGGGAGGAGATGGAGGAGAGGGAGGAGAGGGAGGAGAGGGAGGAGAGGGAGAGATGGAGGAAGGGAAGGAGGGGAGGAGACGGGGGTCGGAGGAGCGGAGGAGCGGGAGGAGCGGAGGAGAGGGAGGAGAGGGAGGAGAGGGAGGAGACAGAGGAGAGGGAGGAGAGGGAGGAGAGGGAGGAGAGGGAGGAGAGGGAGGAGACAGAGGAGAGGGAGGAGAGGGAGGAGAGGGAGGAGAGGGAGGAGAGGGGAGGAGGGAGGAGAGGGAGGAGACGGAGGAGAGGGAGGAGAGGGAGGAGACGGAGGAGAGGGAGGAGACGGAGGAGTGGGAGGAGAGGGAGGAGACAGAGGGAGAGGGAGGAGAGGGAGGAGAGGGAGGAGAGGGAGGAGACGGAGGAGAGGGAGGAGAGGGAGGAGAGGGAGGGAGAGGGAGGAGAGGGAGGAGAGGGAGGAGACGGAGGAGAGGGAGGAGAGGGAGGAGACGGAGGAGAGGGAGGAGAGGGAGGAGACGGAGGAGAGGGAGGAGACGGAGGAGACGGAGGAGACGGAGGAGCGGGAGGAGAGGGAGGAGAGGGAGGAGAGGGAGGAGAGGGAGGAGAGGGAGGAGAGGGAGGAGAGGGAGTAGAGGGAGGAGACGGAGGAGAGGGAGGAGAGGGAGGAGGAGGGAGGAGAGGGAGGAGATGGAGGAGAGGGAGGAGAGGGAGGGACGGAGGAGTCGGAGGCGAAGGGAGAGGGAGGAGCGGGAGGAGCGGGGCAGAGGGAGGAGAGGGAGGAGGAGGGAGGAGACAGAGGAGAGGGGAGGAGAGGGAGGAGCGGAGGAGAGGGAGGAGAGGGAGGAGACGGAGGAGAGGGAAGGAGAGGGGAGGAGCGGAGGAGAGGGAGGGAGGAGAGGGAAGAGAGAGGGAGGAAGAGGGACGCAGAAGCGGGTGGATGAGGGTTGTGGCGTTTCGATGTCCCGGGTGGCCCCAGGTGGGTGGGGGCCGAGGGAGGGGAAGGGTTACTGCGATGGCTTCCTCTGTCAGAGGGAGGAGGAGGAGAAAATCTCCAATCCAGGTGGGCCCTGGATTCAGTCCAAAATGAAGACTGTTCTCATCTCCCCCTCGACCCCAGCACAATCGATGGGTTGGAAAACCGCCCCCCTTACACAGAGCAACGGGCACACAACCGACACCTCCCCCATGATAGTCGTTAACATCAGGAACCCGCAAGGCTGTGTACTTAGCCCTCTGCTACACCCTCGACACACACATGGCCTGTGGCAACATTTGGCCCAACTCGTTCTAACAGATTCAAAAACAACTTTTTCCTGCTGCTACTTGACTCTTGAACAGCCGTCTACATTTCACCGATTTTTAAAATGTATTTTTCCTTTCTACACTTGTAATTATTTTTTGGATGTTGTTTCTATCTATGTAGTGATCTGTCAGCTCTGTACGCAGAACAATGCTATCACTGGAAATTGGTACCTGTGACAGATTTTATCAATAAACAGCCTCCCGTTAACAGATGTTTTTATATCCGATGTATTCTGCTTCAAAGTTGGCACCCCCTCGCTCAGGCCTGAGATCCAATTTTGTTTGAATAAACCAATAAACTCAAACTAAATGAACTGAGGGACAAATTAAAGGGACAACCTCTTAAAGGGACACTGCCTTAAACAAAAACAAATCACAATGAAGTAAAATGTGATTAAAGGCGTTGGTCAGACGCCCCACTCCCTGCATTGCCCACTAGACGTGGTGTGTCTCCACAGTGCCCCTGGAGACTGCACGCTCCCCCTACAGGGACACCGGCCGTGAATGTATCCCCGGTAGAGGGGCAGAACTTCGGGCTGCACGGCCCCCTTCGCTCGCCCACTGCCCAGACTATAGATGCCGAGTTTCGCCGGGCCCAGGAACAGGCTCATGAGGAGGTCCTCCGCCCTCTCTGGCCCTCTCCGCATCGTATGGCCGTACCGTGGGGCTGAAATACAAACAAAACTGTAACCAAAGGTTTTTTGAATATCTAAAAGGGGGCGCAGCCTAAAACAAGCCATCTCAGCCTGGCCCATAGACTCCACAAGGCCGCAAGCCAGGCAGGCATCTAGCCAGTCCGTGAATCAATGTAGTCTATGGTTGGATGGGACAGCAGCATGCAACACGCTCCACCCCAGGTTCCCCCGGGGAGGACCCCTCTGTAGAGGGACCTCCACTGGGGTCCTCTGGGACTGGACAGTAACAAGGCGGCCAAGGCGTGTCCGGGCGACAGGCGAGGGCGAGGAAGTGAACATTGACAGCAGCAGCCCATACAGAAACCCCTCCGTGCTGTGCGATAGGGCACGGGGGGGCATTTCCACGAGGTGGCTGAGGCTTCCTCCTGACTGGACTTGGAGCGAGTGCTGGGGAAGGGTTTAAATGGAGCTTGCCCCGATTGAAGAGCTCAAGTGATAACAGGCTGGGTGAATCAGAGTCAGACTGCCATGAAACTCCAGCAAAATCTTTTTCTTTCAAAGTTCCTAAAAATCTGAATCGAGAACTCGCCGCCGCCCTGGCTTCCCACCGTGTTCCTCGCCCAAAACAACACAGCCAAAAAAAAGGTGAAAACCACCAAACATCAGGAAACCCAGCCACGTGTTTCATTCTTTCCAATTCCAGGCGAATGGAGGGTCGGGTTTTCCCGCTGGCGGGTGGCGTGAACACCATTTGCATTCATTTGTACCTCCTGACTCCTCATTCAACCAGCTGCTCGGCTGAGTTCTCCCCACACCTTCCGATCTTCCAACAGGAAATCATGTCGGCCTCAAACTCGTTTGGAGACGAGTGGCGTCCACAAGGGGGCGTCAGTTCATTTGAGATTTCGAGGTGAGTGCAATAGGCTTGGTGTACCTCCCGTAGCTCTGTGCCACTCCCTGCCATTCTGCAGGGGAAGACTGCTTTGTGCCCTCTAGCTCCATATTCAGGGCCAGCACCGTGCTGCTGGACTAATGGAATCTCCCCTTTCACTGTCTCGAATCAATACTGTGTCTGGGGTGGGGAGTGGGTCATCCCACGGTCGCTGCCGGGACCGCAGTCCGCCTTGGACTGGCAGACGGCCACAAAGTGGCCTTTCTTCCCGCAGCCCTTGCAGGTTGCAGATCGGGCTGGGCAACGTTGTTGGGTGTGTTTCACCTGGCCGCAAAAATAGCAGCGGGGCCCCGCGGGTTTTTTGGGGGCCCTGCGGTGCAGGCCTGGGGGGAGTCTGAGTCTGTGGGGGAGAGGCTGAATTCCACGCCCAGCGAGCCGGCCCGCGGTCGGGGGCGTACGAGCGGGCGTTTCTGTTCGCGACATCTAGGGAGGTAGCGAGGGACCGTGCCTCCGTGAGGCTCAAGGTTTTCCTTCTAATAGTCTTGGTGGATCTGTGGGGACTGCATGCCTGCAGCAAAGGATGAGGAGTTCCGTGTTGTAGCCACCTAAGATGGACACTGGGCTACAAAAATGGAGAACTGCTGAGGCTGCAGGAGAAAACAGGCTTAGCAAGGACAAGCAGTTTGCAGAAGGCTAATTAGCATTCTACACGTACAGAAACCAGTTTATGGCCAGGTGCAGAATCTCAGCTAAAGGTGTAAATGGCAACAACGATTTACATAGTAATGAGGTGATCCAGATCCAGGCCCACACAATAGAAACATTTAGGTTTGAATGGATACTTTGAGTAGACGCCCAGACGAAACGGCACCATAGTATCCATCACAAAGCACCATAGAGACTGCCCCACCCATCGAGAAGCGACCTCAGATTGGGGGGTTTGGAAAATATCGATTGGGAGAAGGCCCAATCGATATACAGCAGGTAGAGAACCACCCCGAAGAGCACGGACTTTGGGGGGACCTATAAAAGTAGACCCCGCACATGGTCCGGTCTGTTGTTTGGCTCCGGCTCGCTGTTGTTTTTGGCTCCGGCTCTCTGCTGTTTTCATCGCTTTGCTGATACATCGCATCCTGACTCCAGTTCCATCACCAGCCGTTGAGCCACCAGCCATCGAACTGTAAGTTTCACCACAACGATCGCTACGTGAGCCAGACTTGCTAGACCCTGACGACCTTTAACACTCTGAGAGTTGCAGACCAAGAACGGGACGAAGGCCTCGCTCCCTGACCTTGCCTGTTTAGATAAGTATTTTAGTCGTTTAGTTTAGAAGTAACTTAGTCTCTTTAGCGTATGCATGTGTATTTATTATATTTGTTATAATAAATATCAATCGTTTGAACTTACTAATCGGTGTACAGATTTATTACTTTGAACCTGACCTTGATATACTTGTGAGGTGTCTAAATACGGCACCTGGCGACTCGAGCATAATTACATACACAGAGCTGTAGTAGTGTTAAGCACACGGCCTTTAAACAGAGGCGTGTTAATACACTCCAATAAAACGCGTAATACACTCAAGTAAAACGTGCAACAGTGTGCTCAC
>NC_052147.1:284945243-284997106 GCF_902713615.1 Scyliorhinus canicula
ACACACACACACACTCACACACACACACAGCACACTCTCACACACAACACAGCACACTCTCACCACACACAGCACACACTCACACACACACAGCACACACTCACACACACACGCACACTCTCACACACACACAGCACACACTCACACACACACAGCACACTCACACACACAGCACCAACTCACACACACACACAGCACGCACTCACACTCACACAGCACACACTCACACACACACACACACACCACACACACACACACACACACACACACCACAGCACACACACTCACACACACACAGTACACACACATGGCACACACTCACACACACAGCACACTCTCACACACACACACCACACACACACACACACACACACAGCACACTCTCACACACACACAGCACACCCACAACACACACCAGCACACACTCACACCCACACAGCACACTCTCACCACACACAGCACACCCACACACACACACACACACACTCACACACACACACACACACACACACAACACTCACACACACACAGCACACACACCACACAGCACACACACACACACAGCACACACTCACAACACACACAGCACACACTCACACACACAGCACACACTCACACACACACAGCACACTCACACACACACACACACACACTCACACACACACAGCACACACACACACACACAGCACACTCTCACACACACACAGCACACACACACACACACACACAGCACACACTCACACACAGCACACACACTCACACACACACACACACACACACACACACACAGCACACACACACAGCACACACACACACTCACACACACAGCACACACCACACACACACACACACACAGCACACTCTCACACACACACACAGCACACTCTCACACACACACACAGCACACACTCACACACACACAGCACACTCTCACACACACACACAGCACCACACCACACACACAGCACACTCTCACACACACACAGCACACCCACAACACACAACACAGCACACCTCACACAACACAGCACACTCTCACACACACACAACACACACACACACACACCACAACACACACACAGAACACTCTCACACACACAGCACACACACACACACAGCACACTCCTCAACACACACAGCACACTCTCACACACACATAGCACGCACACACACCACAACACATGTGCAGAAATGTATTTCGAGATCCAATATTAGTTTATTTAAATGCTTCGGTGGTGGAGAGGTTGGGGGTTCTGTAGAATAGTGATTATTTCTGTAGATATGGTGACATGAGTTCAAATTCTAAGGTGGGGAATGTAAATTTAACGAGTTCATTCCACAAACTGGAATTAAAAACCCATATCAGTGATTATGCTCATGACACTATGGACTGGACAGCACGGTGGCACAGTGGTTAGCCCTGTGGCCTCACGGCGCCGAGGTCCCAGGTTCGATCCCGGCTCTGGGTCACTGTCTGTGTGGAGTTTGCACATTCTCAGCGTGTTGCGTGGGTTTCACCCCCACAACCCAAAGATGTGCAGGGTAGGTGGATTGGCCACACCTAAATTACCCCTTAATTGGAAAAAAAAGAATTGGGTACTCTAAATTTATAAACAAAGAAAAAAAAATGACACTACTGGATTCTTGTAAAATTCATCAGGGTTTGGTGTTGGAGGGAGTGAAGGGTCCAGCTGGAGGTAAAGGCTGGGGGGGTTGGCCGGTTTTGCGGGGGCAGCAGGGTGGCCAACGTCCCACGGGAATCAGAAGCCGAGGTCTCACTGGCGAGATCTCGCAATGCAAAGGTGTCAATGAAAAGTTGACATAATGAGGCTCACGCCCAGGGAGGTCCCAAACCTCATTTTAATTAATTATTATTCCAGGATGGCCAGTGACCTCAAAACCTCCCCGCTCCCAATTGTGACTTCAGGGCGTATGGGGATTACAACTGCTTTTAAAAAACGTGAAGTTAGTGAAATGAAAATGAATTGCTTATTGTCACCAGTAGGCTTCAAATGAAGTTACTGTGAAAAGCCCCTAGTCGCCACATTCCGGTGCCTGTCCGGGGAGGCTGGTACGGGGATTGAACCCGCGCTGCTGGCCTGCTTTGGTCTGCTTTCCAAAGCCAGCGATTTAGCCCTGTGCTAAACTAGACCTAACCTCTGACAGGTATATCGGAAGTAAGCGGGCAGGCCACCAGCTAGAGCGGCACGGCAGCACAGCGGTTAGCACTTGTGGCTTCACAGCGCCAGGGTCCCGGGTTCGATTCCCGGCGGGGGTCACTGTCTTGTGCGGAGTCTGCACGTTCTCCCCCTCCCCGTGCCTGCGTGGGTTTCCTCCGGGCGCTCCGGTTTCCTCCCACAAGTCCCGAAGACGTGCGGGTTGGGTGGGATTAGACATTCTGAATTCTCCCTCTGTGTACCCGAACAGGGGCCGGAATGTGGCGACTAGGGGCTTTTCACAGTAACTTCATTGCAGTGTTAATGTAAGCCTACTTGTGACAATAATAAAGATATTATTATTATCCACCAGGGAGTCCGTGAGGAGAGAGGGCAGCGGATGGCACTGGAGGGGGAACCAGCCTATGGGGGTCGTGTTGAGGTGGTGGTTCATGGGTCTGGGGGTTGTGGGGTGGGGGGTGGAGGGTGTGGGGTGGGGGAGCCAGTCCATGCGGGCGGTCGGAGGTTCTGCGGAGGGGGCAGAGATGCCAGGGCCAGAGTGGGGCACCATTGTGGGAGGGAGTGTGGATGCTGGAGTGGGAACGCCGATCCAGGGGGCTTTGCTTTTGGGGGATTGCCACTATAGCGCGGATTCAGAGGGGGGGTGATTTTTCCCTGTAAGTGAGGTGGGGGGGGGGGGCGGGGGGGGGGGGGGGATGGACATTTTTGATGAGAGGGCAGCAAAGTCACTGACAAACCTCACCCACCCTGAGGCTGGTATCCACGGCTGAAGGGTTTGTGCCAGCTGATAGGGCCCTGGCATTGATCGGGGAATCCTGGGCGGATGGGTGACTGCCCACAATACGAGGCTTGTAGGAGCTACAACATTGTCGGTGGGATGGGGCCGGGGGGTCGTGGTGGCTTCCCTGTGGAGGCTTAACAGCAATGAGTGCAGCACTATTTTGGGCTAAAAACAAATAACCAAATAAACCAACTCAAACAACTGAGTGACAACTTAAAGGGACCGCCCTTAAAGGGACACTGCCTTCAACAGAAACACATCATAAATTAAATTTAATGCATCAAACCAAAACCTGATTAAGAGCATTGGTAATGCATCTCAGTCCCCGCGGTGCCCACCGGGCATGGAAGGCTCCCGATGGTACCGTGGACTCTGCGTGCTCCTTCTCCTGGGACACCCAGCCATGAATTTGCCCGTGATAGAGGGCAGACAATCAGGGAGGAAGACCCACTTCATCGCCCACCGCCTGTACTGGTTGATCGCAAGTTTGGCCAGGCCCTGGAGGAGGCGCTTTCCGCACCGCGCTGTAAATCAGGAGTGTCGGGCTTAAGGGCAAGGAAACTGAACAAAAGCATTTGTAAATATCTGAAAAGGGGGTGCAGTCCAAAAAAAAGCATGGTCCACAGACTCCAGAAGGCACCTTGGGAATCCATGAACAAGGTGCAGCTTACTGTTGTATGGAACAGCTGTATGCGGTACCCTCCATCCCCGATATTAAGGATGAGGACTGCTCTGTAGTGGAATCTCCACTGGGGACCTCTGCTGTCAGATGGCAACAAGGTGGCAAAGATGTGCTGTCCAGAACCCAGCAAGTCTGGGGGAAGACCAGAACATGGTTGGCCGGGCCTCCCTGGCACTGTTCACATTTGTCCTCCACCTCCACATTCACTCTTAGCAACTTTTACAGATGCACCATAGAAAGCATCCTATCGGGCTGCATCACAGCCTGGTATGGCAACTGCTCGGCCCAGGACCGCAAGGAACTTCAGAGAGTCGTGAATACCGCCCAGTCCATCACACAAACCTGCCTCCCATCCATGGACTTCCATCTACATCTCCTGCTGCCTGGGGGAAAGCGGGCATGCATAATCAAAGATCCCTCCCACCCGGCTTACTCACTCTTCCAACTTCTTCCATCAGGCAGGAGATACAGAAGTCTGAGAACACGCATGAACAGGCTCAAAAACAGCTTCTTCCCGCTGTCACCAGACTCCTAACGACCCTCTCCTGGGACTGACCTGATCTCTTCACACATCTTCTTTACCGAGCAGTACAACACTCCTTAACCCGATGTCTGTGTCTATGTATTTACATTGTGTATTTATGAATGTCCTATGTTTTTTCATGAATGGAATGATCTGTCTGGACTGGACGCAGAACAATACTTTCATTGTACCCCAGTATAGGTGACAATAAATCCAATCCAAATCTCTCTCAGTTTCCTCTCAGGTTGTGAGCTTGTCCCCTGTGTGAAAGTTTCCAACTGTCAATATCCGCCCCCCCCCCCGTCCTTCTCCACTTCCTAAGGTGCCGGCCAGCCGTGGCTGGTGCCAGCCTGGATGCCGCGGAGGTGGGGGCCCCAGTGAACATCCTGGTCAAGCCAAAGTGCTGCCTCACCTGGTTCCAGGTGTGGAGCGTGGCCGCCGGTATTGAGGGTGATGTACCATCGATTGCACGCGAGGCGAGTGATTTACCAAAGTCTGGCTTTAATTAACTAGAACACAGCCTGGCGATCGTCTACAGTGGAAAGGGACGATCGTCAGGCGTCTGACCATTTATACCTCGTTAATAGAGGCGTGGTTAACTCGGCCTCTCGGCCAATCGGTCGAGAGGCACATGACCGACCAGGGCCAATGGTAAGCCTATGTTCTGGCCCAATGGCAGACGAGTATGCAGATCATATCACCACAAGGTGGGTGTCATTTGAATGGCGACAGGGCCACGGGATTAATGGGGTCCTGAGAAACCAGCACAACCGTGGGCAGCACAGCAGCACAGTGGGTAGCCCTGTTGCTTCACAGCTCCGGGGTCACATGTTCGATTCCCGGCTTGGGTCACTGTCTGTGCGGAGTCTGCACGTTCTCCCCGTGTCTGTGTGGGTTTCCTCCGGGTGCTCCGGTTTCCTCCCACAAGTCCCGAAAGACGTGCTTGTTGGGTGAATTGGACATTCTGAATTCTCCCTCTGTGTACCCGAACAGGCGCCGGAATGTGGCGACTAGGGGCTTTTCACAGTAACTCCATTGCAGTGTTAATGAAATGAAATGAAAATCATTATTGTCACGAATAGGCTTCAAATGAGTTACTGTGAAAAGCCCCTAGTCGCCACATTCCGGCGCCTGTTCGGTTGGTACGGGAATTGAACCGTGCTGCTGGCCTGCCTTGGTCTGCTTTAAAAGCCAACGATTTAGCCCAGTGTGCTAAACAGCCCCTGGATGTAAGCCTACTTGTGATGATAAAGATTATTATTATTATTAATTATATCCTCCATAGATGATTCTGGGGTGCCCCATCACTGGAGAAGATGGTGCTGCCATTTTAAGTGGTGCTACAGCCACCCCTAGTGGTGGTTATAGTTTTATATGAAATAATGGCCGGGGAGGGTAGGTCGTAAAAAAGGCCCAGGGGTGTTGAAGAAGATTGAGGGAGACTGAGAGAGACAGAGAGCGGGTTTCTCCGACGCTCCGCGCTGAAATCACGCTCGGCGCGGGGGCGGACAATTACCCAAAATAGCTCCCACTCTGGCACGCAATCCTCCAGCGGCCGGGAGAATCCTTGCCAGTCGCGCGCGATCCACGCGACGCCTGTCGGGGACCTGTTGAAAGCGGCCCCCGGGGCAATTCTCCGAGCTCGACGGGCCGGGTTGCCCGCCAAGTCCCGCCGACGTGGTTCACATGTGGTTCCACCCGGTGTTCTGGCTGCGGGGGCCGTTCTGGTGGGGGGGGGGGGCACTGGGATCCGACCCCGGGGGTGGGGGGGGGGGGGGGGCCTCCACGTGGCCAGGCCCTCGATCAAGGGCTACCGATCGGTGGCAGCTCTCATTTCGGGGGGGGGGGGGGTGGGGAGCTCATGTTCCTCCATGTCGGGCTCCTGTAGCCCGGCGCCGGTGTTGCGCAGAATCGCAGACGGCCGCCGTGCGCATGCCCTGCCGGGGGGGCGTAACTGCAGGACCCCGCCAGCAGCCGGAGCTGCAGGGACGCACACCGGGGCCCTGCTAGCCCCCTTGAAGACAGGGAATCACCCCGGACTTTCGAAGGAAAAGTCCGGAGTTATTCCCGCCCGTTTCCCAGCAGGCGTGGGGACTTAGTCCCCAGAAGGGAGAATCCCGCCCAGAGAGCGAGGAAAGGGAAGAGAGGGAGGAGAGGGAAGAGAGGGAGGAGAGGGAGGAGACGGAGGAGAGGGAGGAGAGGGAGGAGAGGGAGGAGACGGAGGAGACGGAGGAGAGGGAGGAGAGGGAGGAGACGGAGGAGAGGGAGGAGAGGGAGGAGAGGGAGGAGAGGGAGGAGAGGGAGGAGAGGGAGGAGAGGGAGGAGAGGGAGGAGACGGAGGAGCGGGAGGAGAGGGAGGAGAGGGAGGAGTCGGAGGAGAGGGAGGAGAGGGAGGAGAGGGAGGAGACGGAGGAGCGGGAGGAGAGGGAGGAGAGGGAGGAGAGGGAGGAGAGGGAGGAGACGGAGGAGACGGAGGAGAGGGAGGAGAGGGAGGAGACGGAGGAGACGGAGGAGAGGGAGGAGAGGGAGGAGACGGAGGAGAGGGAGGAGAGGGAGGAGAGGGAGGAGAGGGAGGAGAGGGAGGAGAGGGAGGAGAGGGAGGAGAGGGAGGAGAGGGAGGAGAGGGAGGAGACGGAGGAGACGGAGGAGAGGGAAGAGAGGGAGGAGAGGGAGGAGAGGGAGGAGAGGAGGAGATGGAGGAGATGGAGGAGAGGGAGGAGAGGGAGGAGAGGGAGGAGATGGAGGAGAGGGAGGAGAGGGAGAGAGGAGGAGACGGAGGAGTCGGAGGAGACGGAGGAGCGGGAGGAGCGGGAGGAGAGGGAGGAGAGGGAGGAGGAGGAGGGAGGAGAGGGAGGAGAGGGAGGAAGGAGGAGGAGGAGAGGGAGGAGAGGGAGGGAGGAGAGGGAGGAGAGGGAGGGAGGAGGGAGGAGGAGAGGGAGGAGACGGAGGAGAGGGAGGAGAGGGAGGAGACGGAGGAGAGGGAGGAGAGGGAGGAGACGGAGGAGAGGAGAAGACGGAGGCAGGAGTGAGGACGGAAGGAGGATGACAGAGGAGATGGAGGCGACAGAGGAGAGGAGGAGAGGTAAGGAGACGGAGGAGAGGGAGGAGACGGAGGAGACGGAGGAGAGGAGGAGACGGAGGAGAGGGAAGAGAGGGAGGAGACGGAGGAGCGGAGAGGAGAGGGAGGAGAGGGAGGAGAGGGAGGAGAGGGAGGAGAGGGAGGAGACGGAGGAGACGGAGGAGACGGAGGAGAGGAGGAGGAGGAGGAGAGAGGGAGGAGAGGGAGGAGAGGGAGGAGAGGGAGGAGAGGGAGGAGAGGGAGGAGAGGGAGGAGAGGGAGGAGATGGAGGAGAGGGAGGAGAGGGAGGAGAGAGGAGGAGAGGGAGGAGGAGAGGGGAGAGGGAGGAGACGGAGGAGTCGGAGGAGACGGAGGAGCGGGAGGAGCGGGAGGAGAGGGAGGAGAGGGAGGAGAGGGAGGAGACAGAGGAGAGGGAGGAGAGGGAGGAGACGGAGGAGAGGGAGGAGAGGGAGGAGAGGAGGAGAGGGAGGAGAGGGAAGAGAGGGAGGAGAGGGAGGAGAGGGAGGAGAGGGAGGAGAGGGACGCAGAAGCGGGTGGATGAAGGGTGTGGCGTTCGATGTACGGGTGTCCAGGTTGGGTGGGGCCGAGGGGAGTGGGAGGGTTACTGGCTGGCTTCCTCTGTCAGAGGGAGGAGGAGAAAATCTCCAATCCAGGTGGGACCTGCATTCAGTCCAAAATGAAGACTTGTTCTCATCTCCCCCTCGACCCCAGCACAATCGATGGGTGGAAAACCGCCCCCCTCTACACAGAGCACCGGGCACCAACCAACACCTCCCCCATGATAGTCGTTAACATCAGGAACCTGCAAGGCTGTGTACTTAGCCCTCTGCTACACCCTCGACACACACATGGCCTGTGGCAACATTTGGCCCAACTCGTTCTAACAGATTCAAAAATAGACTCTTGAACAGCCGTCTACATTTCACCGATTTTTAAAATGTATTTTTCCTTTCTACACTTGTAATTATTTTTTGGATGTTGTTTCTATCTATGTAGTGATCTGTCAGCTCTGTACGCAGAACAATGCTATTCACTGGAAATTGGTACCTGTGACAGATTTTATCAATAAACAGCCTCCCGTTAACAGATGTTTTTATATCCGATGTATTCTGCCTTCAAGTTGGCACCCCCTCGCTCAGGCCTGAGATTCCAATTTGTTTGAATAAACCAATTAAACTAAACTAAATGAACTGAGGGACAAATTAAAGGGACAACCTCTTAAAGGGACACTGCCTTAAACAAAACAAATCACAATTGAAGTAAAATGTGATTAAAGGCGTTGGTCAGACGCCCCACTCCCTGCATTGCCCACTAGACGTGGTGTGTCTCCACAGTGCCCCTGGAGACTGCACGCTCCCCCTACAGGGACACCCGGCCGTGAATGTATCCCCGGTAGAGGGGCAGAACTTCGGGCTGCACGGCCCCCTTCGCTCGCCCACTGCCCAGACTGTAGATGCCGAGTTTCGCCGGGCCCAGGAACAGGCTCATGAGGAGGTCCTCCGCCCTCTCTGGCCCTCTCCGCATCGTATGGCCGTACCGTGGGGCTGAAATACAAACAAAACTGGAACCAAAGGTTTTTTGAATATCTAAAAGGGGGCGCAGCCTAAAACAAGCCATCTCAGCCTGGTCCATAGACTCCACAAGGCCGCAGGCCGGGCAGGCATCTAGCCAGTCCGTGAATCAATGTAGTCTATGGTTGGATGGGACAGCAGCATGCAACACGCTCCACCCCAGGTCCCCCCGGGGAGGACCCCTCTGTAGAGGGACCTCCACTGGGGTCCTCTGGGACTGGACGGTAACAAGGCGGCCAAGGCGTGTCCGGGCGACGGGCGAGGGCGAGGAAGTGAACATTGACAGCAGCAGCCCATACAGAAACCCCTCCGTGCTGTGCGATAGGGCACGGGGGGGCATTTCCACGAGGTGGCTGAGGCTTCCTCCTGACTGGACTTGGAGCGAGTGCTGGGGAAGGGTTTAAATGGAGCTTGCCCCGATTGAAGAGCTCAAGTGATAACAGGCTGGGTGAATCAGAGTCAGACTGCCATGAAACTCCAGCAAAATCTTTTTCTTTCAAAGTTCCTAAAAATCTGAATCGAGAACTCGCCGCCGCCGCTGGCTTCCCACCGTGTTCCTCGCCCAAAACAACACAGCCAAAACAAAAGGTGAAAACCCACCCAAACATCAGGAAACCCAGCCACGTGTTTCAATCTTTCCAATTCCAGGCGAATGGAGGGTCGGGTTTTCCCGCTGGCGGGTGGCGTGAACACCATTTGCATTCATTTGTACCTCCTGACTCCTCATTCAACCAGCTGCTCGGCTGAGTTCTCCCCACACCTTCCGATCTTCCAACAGGAAATCATGTCGGCCTCAAACTCGTTTGGAGACGAGTGGCGTCCACAAGGTGGGCGTCAGTTCATTTGAGATTTCGAGGTGAGTGCAATAGGCTTGGTGTACCTCCCGTAGCTCTGTGCCACTCCCTGCCATTCTGCAGGGGAAGACTGCTTTGTGCCCTCTAGCTCCATATTCAGGGCCAGCACCGTGCTGCTGGACTAATGGAATCTCCCCTTTCACTGTCTCGAATCAATACTGTGTCTGGGGTGGGGAGTGGGTCGTCCCACGGTCGCTGCCCGGGACCGCAGCGTCCGCCTTGGACTGGCAGACGGCCACAAAGTGGCCTTTCTTCCCGCAGCCCTTGCAGGTTGCAGATCGGGCTGGGCAACGTTGTTGGGTGTGTTTCACCTGGCCGCAAAAATAGCAGCGGGGCCCCGCGGGTTTTTTGGGGCGCCCTGCGGTGCAGGCCTGGGGGGAGTCTGAGTCTGTGGGGGAGAGGCTGAATTCCACGCTGCCCAGCGAGCCGGCCCGCGGTCGGGGGCGTACGAGCGGGCGTTTCTGTTCGCGACATCTAGGGAGGTAGCGAGGGACCGTGCCTCCGTGAGGCTCAAGGTTTTCCTTTCTAATAGTCTCTGGTGGATCTGTGGGGACTGCATGCCTGCAGCAAAGGATGAGGAGTTCCGTGTTGTAGCCACCTAAGATGGACACTGGGCTACAAAAATGGAGAACTGCTGAGGCTGCAGGGAGAAAACAGGCTTAGCAAGGACAAGCAGTTTGCAGAAGGCTAATTAGCATTCTACACGTACAGAAACCAGTTTATGGCCAGGTGCAGAATCTCAGCTAAAGGTGTAAATGGCAACAACGATTTACATAGTAATGAGGTGATCCAGATCCAGGCCCACACAATAGAAACATTTAGGTTTGAATGGATACTTTGAGTAGACGCCCAGACGAAACGGCACCATAGTATCCATCACAAAGCACCATAGAGACTGCCCCACCCATCGAGAAGCGACCCTCAGATTGGGGGGTTTGGAAAATATCGATTGGGAGAAGGCCCAATCGATATACAGCAGGTAGAGAACCGCCCCGAAGAGGCACGGACTTTGGGGGGACCTATAAAAGTAGACCCCGCACATGGTCCGGTCTGTTGTTTGGCTCCGGCTCGCTGTTGTTTTTGGCTCCGGCTCTCTGCTGTTTTCATCGCTTTGCTGATACATCGCATCCTGACTCCAGTTCCATCACCAGCCGTTGAGCCACCAGCCATCGAACTGTAAGTTTCACCACAACGATCGCTACGTGAGCCAGACTTGCTAGACCCTGACGACCTTTAACACTCTGAGAGTTGCAGACCAAGAACGGGACGAAGGCCTCGCTCCCTGACCTTGCCTGTTCCTGTTTAGATAAGTATTTTAGTCGTTTAGTTTAGAAGTAACTTAGTCTCTTTAGCGTATGCATGTGTATTTATTATATTTGTTATAATAAATATCAATCGTTTGAACTTACTAATCGGTGTACAGATTTATTACTTTGAACCTGACCTTGATATACTTGTGAGGTGTCTAAATACGGCACCTGGCGACTCCGAGCATAATTACATACACAGAGCTGTAGTAGTGTTAAGCACACGGCCTTTAAACAGAGGCGTGTTAATACACTCCAATAAAACGCGTAATACACTCAAGTAAAACGTGCAACAGTGTGCTCACTAGCCGACGCTTGCGGGAAGCTGCAGTTCCTCCCCAGTACAAGGTAAAAATCATCCAACGACTCACCAGGGATCTGCTGCCTTGTGGCCAGTAAGTGCCGAGCGTGAACTTGATTTACCGGCCGGACGAAGTATCCTTTGAGCAGGTCCATGGCCGCGTCGTAGTCGGTCGTGTCCTCGATGAGCGTGTAGATGGCGGTGCCAACGCACGAGTGGAGGATGTGTAGCTTCTGCGCCCTCGTCGGTACGTTCTCCGCCGCACTGAGGTAGCTGTTGAAACAAGCCAGCCAGTGCTTAAATGTGGCTGCTGCATTCGCTGCGTGGGGGTTGAGTCGTAGACTCTCCGGCTTGATGCGGAGATCCATCCTTTAAAATCTTGTCTATTAAATTGATGCGCGATCAATAAGCACAGAAACGAAGGAGTAGTCCGAATCGAAGGCTTTAATCTACAAGAAGTGTCCCCAGCAGCTTGAGTACAGAAAGAACGATGGCTGCTGGGAAACACGGGTTCTTATACTCCGCCTCATGGGCGGAGCTACTTTCATCTCGACCAATGGGAAGACAACACTTGGGCCAATGGGCAGCGAACCTTCTCCACCAATAGCAGCTCACACTCCTAGGTACCGTAGTACCTCTAGTCATACTACTACAATGCCCAAAGGAGTACCTTCAGGGGCTAGGCCGGCGCCGGAGTGGTTAGCGCCCCGCCGGCCATCATGGAAGGCCTTCGGCGCCGCGCCAGCCGGGGTTGAAGGGACTCTGCCGGCCGGCGCGGGATCCACGCATGTGCGTTAGGGGGGGGGGTTCACCTGCACGTCGGCCATCGCGGCGGCTGACACGGCCGACACGGAGTAATGGAGTACCCCCACGGCACAGGCCCGCCCGCAGATCGATGGGCCCCGATCACGGGTCAGGCCACCGTGGGGACACCCCCCCCGGGGCCAGATCACCCTGCGCCCCCCCCAAGGACCCCGGAGCCCCGCTCGCGCCAGGTCCCGCTGGTAAGGGACCAGCTCTAATTTACGCCAGCGGGACCTGCACAGAAAGGGCGGGACTTCGGCCCATCGCGGGCTGGAGATTCACCGGGGGTGAGGCCCGCCGACCAGCGTGGCACGATTCCTGCCCCTGCCAAATCTCCGGCGCCGGAGAATTCGGCAGCGATTCACGCCGCCCACGGTGATTCTCCGACCTGGCGTGGGGGGTGGGATAATCCCACCCATGGAGTGCGATTCGTCAGTGTGGCAGATTTGGGATGCAGGTGGAAAGTGGTCACACCGCAGGCTCAGACTCCGCAGGCAGGAAGGGAATGGGTAACTACCAGACACAGCAAGAGAGCGAGGTAGGTAGCACAGGAATCTCCTGTAGCTATTCCCCTGCAGAACAGATATACCGCTTTGGATACTGTTGAGGGGGATGGCCTCTCAGGGGAAAACAGCAACAGCCAAGCTCGTGGCACCATGGTTGGTTCTGCTGCAGAGCGGAGGAGTAAAAAATGTGGGAATGCAATAGTAATAGGGGATTCGATTGTAAGGGGAATAGACAGGCATTTCTGTGGCTGCAAACAAGACTCCAGGATGGTGTGTTGCCTCCCTGGTGCTAGGGTCAAGGATGTCTCGGAGCGGGTACAGGACATTCTGGAGGGTAAATAGCCAATGGTTGTGGTACACATCGGTTCCAACAACATGGGAAAAAAAAGGGATGGGGTCCTGAAAGCAGAATAGGTTAGGAATGAGCTAGGAAGAAAGTTGAAGGTCGTGATCTCAGGATGACTTCCAGTGCCATAAGCTAGTCAGAGTAGAGATGCCAGAGTATATAGGATGAATACGTGGCTGAAGGGATGGTGTCAGGGGGAGGGTTTCAGATTCCTGGGGCATTGGGACCGGTTCTGGGGGGAGGTGGGACCTGAACAAACTGGACGGGTTACACCTGGGCAGGACTGGAACTGATGTCCTAGGGGGGGCTATTTGCTAGAGCGGCTGGGGAGGGTTTAAACTAATGTGGCAGGGGGATGGGAACCTATGTAAGGATTCAGTGCAGGGGAATCAAGAACAAGAGAAAAAGACAGAAAGGAGAATAAGAAAAGTGATAGGCAGAGAAATCAAGGGCCGGAATCAAACAGGGTCACGTGAAAAATAATGGTAATGGGACAAGGAATGTTAAAAAGACAAACCTTCAGGATTTGTGCCTTCATCCGTGGAGCATTCACAACACAGTGGCTGAATTAACAACGCAAACAGATGTAAACGGGTATGATACAGATGGGATTATGGAGACATGGCTGCAGGGTGACCAGGGAGGGCAGCTGAACATCCAGAGGTATTTGATGTTTAGGAAGGACAGATAAAAATGGAAAAGGCAGTGGAGTGGCATTGCTGGTCTAAGGAGAAATTAACGCAACAATGAGGAAGGATATCAGTTGTGATGATACCGTATCTGTGTGGGTAGGTCTGAGAAACACCAAGGGACAAAAAACATTAGTGGGGGTTGTATATAGACTCCCAAACTGTTGTGGTGACGTTGGGAATGTCATTAAACAGGAAATTACAGATACATGCGATAAAGGAATATCCGTAATTATGGGTGACTTTAATTTGCATATAGATAGGAAAAATCTAATTGCTAACAATACCGTAGAGGAGGATATCCGGGGGTGTCTCCAGCTGGTTTTGTGGACCAATACATTGAGGAACCAAGTAGAGAACAGGCTATCCTAGATTGGGTACTGTGTAATGAGAAAGGAGTAATTTGCAATCTAGCTGCAAGTTATTCCGTGGAGATGAGCGGTTATAATATAGAATTTTTCGTCAAGGTGGAGAGTGAAGTAGTTGATTCTGAGACTAGAATCCTGAATCTTTTTAAAAATAAATTTAGAGTACCCAATTATTTTTTCCAATTAAGGGGCAATTTCGCATGGCCAATCCACCTACCCTGCACATCTTTGGGATGTGGAGGCGAAACCCACGCAGACACGGGGAGAATGTGCAAACTCCACACGGACAGTGACCCAGAGCCGGGATCGAACCTGGGACCTCAGCGCCGTGAGGCAGCAGGGCTAACCCACTGCGCCACCGTGCTGCCCGAGTCCTGAATCTTAATAAAGGAAAGGGTGGTATGAGTTGACTATGATGGATTGGGGAGAGTTACTGAAAGGGATGACAGCGGATAGGCAATGGCAAACGTTCAAGGTAAATTGTATGATTCTATGATTCCAGGATTAAATGGGGGAACTGCTGTTTATTCCTCTCTGCACTAACATAAAATGGAAAAGATGGCTAATGCATGGCTTACAAGGAAAGTCAGAGACGGTATTCAAAGATACTGAAGAATATTGAAGGATAAAGAAATAAAGGTTATGGTGTTCAGGCGGGAAAGTTGAGCTGAGTCCACAAAAGATCAGCCATGATCTCATTGATTGGTGGAGCAGGCTCGAAGGGCCAGATGGTCTACTTCAGCTCCTAGTTACTATGTTCTTATACATACATAGATACATAGAAGATAGGAGCAGGAGGAGGCCTTTTGGCCCTTCGAGCCTGCTCCACCATTCATCACCATCATGGCTGATCATCCAACTCAGTAGCCTAATCCTGCTTTCTCCCCATAGCCTTTGATCCCATTCGCACATAGTGCTATATCCAGCTGCCTCTTGAATATATTCAATGTTCTAGCATCAACTACTTCCTGTGGTAATGAATTCCACAGGCTCACCACTCTTTGGGTGAAGAAATGTCTCCTCATCTCTGTCCGAAATGGTTTACCCTGAATCCTCAGCCTGTGACCCCTGGTTCTGGACACACCCATCATCAGGAACATCTTCCCTTCATCTACCCTGTCCAGTCCTGTTAGAATTTTAGAAGTCTCTATGACATTCCCCCTCATTCTTTTTCTGAAGAAGAAGAATAGAAATTGGCCAAGAAAAATGACAGGTCTGAGGATTGGGAACAGTTTAGAATTCAGCAAAGAAGGAACAAGGGATTGATTAAGAAGGGAAAAATAGAGTACGTGAGGAAACTTTCAGGGAACATAAAAACTGACTGTAAAGGTTTCTATAGGCGGTGAAGATTAACAGATTGGTGGAGTCAATTGTAGGTCCCTTAGTGGTCAGAAACAGGAGAATTTATAATGAGGAACAAAGATTTGGCTGAACTAAATACATACTTTGGTTCTGTCTTCACAAAGCAGGACACAAATAGCATACCAGGAATGTTGGAGGACGCAGGGTTTAGTGAGAGGGAGGAACTGAAGGAGATCAGTAATAGTAGAGAAATTGTGTTAGGAACATTGGTGGGATTAAAGCCTGAGAATTCAAGTATTTAAGGAAGTAGTGGATGCTGGAACAGTTCCTGCAGATTGGAGGGTAGTTCATGTAACTCCACTGTAACAAGTTTAAAAAGGGAGGTCGAGAGAAAACAGGGAATTATAGACCAGTAAGCCTGATGTCAGTATTGGGGAAAAATCTAGAGTCCCTTATAAAGGATTTAGACCTTCCAAAATGCATTTCCGGACAAATGTGAGGTAATGTATTTTGGAAGGTCTAATACAGGTCGGGAATATACAGTGAATGGTAGAACCCTCAAGGCTATTGAAAGTCAGAGAGATCTAGGTGTACAGGTCCACAGGTCACTGAAAGGGGCAACACAGGTGGAGAAGATAGTCAAGAAGGGATACGGAATGCTTGCCTTCATTGGCCGGGGTGTTGAGTATAAGAATTGGCAAGTCATGTTGCAGCTGTATAGAATCTTAGTTAGGCCACACTTGGAATATAGTGTTCAATTCTGGTTGCCACACTACCAGAAGGATGTGGAGGCTTTAGAGAGGGTGCAGAAGAGAGTTACCAGGATGTTGCCTGGTATGGAGGGCGTTAGCTATGAGGAGCGGTTGAATAAACTCGGTTTGTTCTCACTGGAACGAAGGAGGTTGAGGGGCGACCTGATAGAGGTCTACAAAATTATGAGGGGCATAGACAGAGTGGATAGTCAGAGGCTTTTCCCCAGGGTAGAGGGATCAATTACTTGGGGGCATAGGTTTAAGGTGCGAGGGGCAAGGTTTAGAGTAGATGTACGAGGCAAGTTTTTTACACAGAGGGTAGTGGGTGCCTGGAACTCGCTGCCAGAGGAGGTGGTGGAAGCAGGGACGATAGTGACGTTTAAGGGGCATCTTGACAAATACATGAATAGGATGGGAATAGAGGGATACGGAGCCAGGAAGTGTAGAAGATTGTAGTTTAGTTGGGCAGCATGGTCGGCACGGGCTTGAAGGGCTGAAGGGCCTGTTCCTGTGCTGTACTTTTCTTTGTTCTTTGTTCTATCTCACGAGGGAAATGGGAAAGGTAGGCTTTGCAAGGGCAAGGTCACCATAGCAGAGCATTGAGAAAACAGTGGCAGAATTGGACAGAGTCAGCATGGATTTATGAAAGGAAAAATCTACTGGAATTCTTCGAGGATGTAACGAGTAGAGTTGATGAGGAGCCAGTGGATGTGGTTTATTTACACTTTCAGAAAGCTTTTTACAATGTCCCACATGACAGATTAGCGGTAATAATTAAAGCGCGTGGATTGGGGGTAGTGCATTGAGATTGATAGAAAACTGGTTGTCAGACAGGAAACAAAGAATGGGAATAAACAGTGACTAGTGGCGTACCGCTAGTTATATATAACAGGTAAATAGATGGGATAGGAAGGTTGCAATGAAATTTACAAATGGATATGGACGGGTTAGGAGAGTGGGCCAAAATGTGGCAGATGGAGTTTAACGTGGATAAGTGTGAGGTCATGCGTTTTGGTCGGAAAAATGGGAAGTCAACTTATTATCTAAATGCGGGAGACTTCGGGGGCTCAGATGCAGAGGGATCTGGGTGTCCTTCTGCATGGGTCACAGAAAACGAGCAGGTGCAGCGGGTAATAAGGAAAGCAAATGGAATGTTGGCATTTATAGCAAAAGGAATAGAGTATAAAGGTAAGGAAGCGTTGCTGCAACTATACAAGGCATGGGTAAGACCGCACCTGGAGTATTGGGCACAGTTTTGATCTTTTTAATTGAGGAAAGATGTGGTGGCATTGGAGGTAGTTCAGAGGGGGGTCACTAGATTGATTCCAGGGACGAGGGGTTTGTCGTATGAGGAGAGATTGAACAGTTTAGGCCTTTATTCTCTAGAGTTTAGAAGAACGAGGGAGATTAAATTGAGGTGTACAGGATGGAATTCATAGACTTTACAGTGCAGAAGGAGGCCATTCGGTCCATCGAGTCTGCACCAGCTCTTGGAAAGAGCACCCTACACAAGCACACACCTCCACCCTATCCCCGTAACCCAGTAACCCCATCCAACACTAAGGGCAATTTTGGACACTAAGGGCAATTTAGCACGGCCAATCCACCTAAGCTGCACATCTTTGGACTGTGGGAGGAAACCGGAGCACCCGGAGGAAACCCACGCAGACATGGGGAGAACATGCAGGCTCCTCACAGACAGTGGCCCAAGCCGGGAATCGAACCTGGGACACTGGAGCTGTGAAGCAATTGTGCGATTCTGTCTAATTCCACCTACCAGCTCTTGGTCTGTAGCCCTGCAGGCAACAGCACCTCAAACACAAATCTGGTCTTCTTGATTAATAAGGGGATCAGGGGATATGGGGAGAAGGCAGGAGAATGGGGATGAGAAAAATATCAGCCATGATTGAATGGCAGAGCAGACTCGATGGGCTGAATGGCCTCATTCGGCTCCTATATCTTATGGCCTTGTATTAATGATTTAGAATCTAAATCAGGGAACAGAAAATAATATCTCTAAATTTGCAGATGATACAAAGTTGGGTGGGAGGGTGAGCTGTGAGGAGGATGCAGAGATGCTTCAGCGGGATTTGGACAGGCTGAGTGAGTGGGTACACGCATGGCAGATGCAGTATAATGTGGATCAATGTGAGGTTATCCACTTCGGTAACAAAAACGAGAAGGCAGACTATTGTCTGAAATGATGGCATTTATACCTAAAGAAAGAGAGTAGAGAAAAGAGAAAATCACTTATTGTCACAAGTAGGCTTCAATGAAGTTACTGTGAAAAGCCCCTAGTTGCCACATTCCGGTGCCTGTTCGGGGAGGCTGGTACGGGAATTGAACCGTGCTGCTGGCTGCCCTTGGTCTGCTTTAAAATCCAGCGATTTAGCCCAGTGTGCTAAACCAGACCCTATAAAGGTTTGAAGTTTAAATTAAAGAGTATAAAGGTAAGGAAGTGTTGTTGCAACTGTGCAAGGCATTGGTGAGACCCCACCTGGAGTATTCTGCATAGTTTTTAGTGCGACGAGACCTGGGTGTCCTCGCACACCAGTCACTGAAGATAAGGATGAGATGCAGCAGGCGGTAAAGGGGGCAATTGATTGATTGATATTTATTGTCACATGTACCGAAGTACAGTGAAAATAATTTTTCTGCGGCCAAGGGAACGTACACAGTACGTACATAATAGATAAAAGAATAATCGACAGAGTACATTGACAAATGGTACATCGCCAAACTCTGATTGGTTACAGTGCGGAACAAGGGCCAAACAAGAGCAGCATAGGGCGTCGTGAATAGTGTTCTTACAGGGAACAGATCAGTCCGAGGGGGAGTCGTTGAGGAGTCTTTTCTTTTTTTTTTTTTTTTTTTTTTTTTAAAATTTAGATTAGCCAATTATTTTTTGTAATTAAGGGGCAATTTAGCGTGGCCAATCCACCTACTCCGCACATTTTTGGGTTGTGGGGGCGAAACCCACGCAGACACGGGGAGAATGTGCAAACTCCACACGGACAGTGACCCAGAGCCGGGATCGAACCTGGGACCTCAGCGCCGTGAGGCGGTTATGCTAACCACTAGGCCACCGTGCTGCCCCGTCGTTGAGGAGTCTTGTAGCTGTGGGGAGGAAGCTGTTCCTATGTCTGGATGTGCGGGTCAGAGAATATAGAAAATTACAGCAGAGAACAGGCCCTTTGGCCCACGGTGTTGTGCCGAACCTTTGTCCGAGATTAATCATAGAGTATCATAGAATTTACAGTGCAGAAGGAGGCCACTCGGCCCATTGATGCTGCACCGGCTCTTGGAAAGAGCACCCTACCCAAGGTCAACACCTCCACCCTATCCCCATAACCCAGTAACCCCTCCCAACACTAAGGGCAATTTTGGACACAAAGGGCAATTTAGCATGGCCAATCCACCTAATCTGCACATCTTTGGACTGTGGGAGGAAACCGGTGCACCCGGAGGAAACCCATGCGCACACGGGGAGGATGTGCAGACTCCACACAGACAGTGCCCCAAGCCAGGAATTGAACCTGGGACCCTGGAGCTGTGAAGCAATTGTGCCATCCACAATGCTACCGTGCTGCCCTTAAGAACAAATTAATCTACACTCCATTATTCTACCATAACCCATGTACCTATCCAATAGCCGCTTGAAGGTCCCTAATGTTTCCGACTCAACTACTTCCACAGGCAGTGCATTCCATGCCCCCACTACTCTCTGGGTCAAGAACCTACCTCTGACATCCTCCCTATATCTTCCACCATTTGCCTTAAGTTTATGTCCCCTTGTAATGGTTTGTTCCACCCGGGGAAAAAGTCTCTGACTGTCTACTCTATCTATTCCCCTGATCATCTTATAAACCTCTATCAAGTCACCCCTCATCCTTCTCCGTTCTAATGAGAAAAGGCCCAGCATCCTCAATCTTTCCTCATAAGACCTACTCTCCATTCCAGGCAACAACCTGGTAAATCTCCTTTGCACCTTTTCCAAAGCTTCCACATCCTTCCTAAAATGAGGCGACCAGAACTGCACATTGTACTCCAAATGTGGCCTGACCAAGGTTTTGTACAGCTGCATCATCACTTCACAGCTCTTAAATTCAATCCCTCTGCTAATGAACGCTAGCACACCATAGGCCTTCTTCACAGCTCTACCCACTTGAGTGGCAACTTTCAAAGATATAAACATAGACCCCAAGATCTCTCTGCTCCTCCACATTGCCAAGAACCCTACCGTTAACCCTGTATTCCGCATTCATATTTGTCCTTCCAAAATGGACAACCTCACACTTGTCAGGGTTAAACTCCATCTGCCACTTCTCAGCCCAGCTCTGCATCCTATCTATGTCTCTTTGAAGCCGACAACAGCCCTCCTCACTATCCACAACTCCACCAATCTTCATATCATCTGCAAATTTACTGACCCACCTTTCAACTCCCTCATCCAAGTCGTTAATGAAAATCACAAACAGCAGAGGACCCAGAACTGATCCCTGTGGTATGCCACTGGTAACTGGGCTCCAGGCTGAATATTTGCCATCCACCACCACTCTCTATCTTCTATCGGTTAGCCAGTTCATTATCCAACTGGCCAAATTTCCCACTATCCCATGCCTCCTTACTTTCTGCATAAGCCTACCATGGGGAACCTTATCAAATGCCTTACTAAAATCCATGTACACCACATCCACTGCTTTACCTTCATCCACATGCTTGGTCACCTCCTCAAAGAAGTCAATAAGACTTGTAAGGCAAGACCTACCCCTCACAAATCTGTGCTGACTATCCCTAATCAAGCAGTGTCTTTCCAGATGCTCAGAAATCCTATCCCTCAGTACCCTTTCCATTACTTTGCCTACCACCGAAGTAAGACTAACTGGCCTGTAATTCCCAGGGTTATCCCTATTCCCTTTTTTGAACAGGGGCACTACATTCGCCACTCTCCAATCCTCTGGTACCAGCCCTGTTGACAGCGAGGATGAAAAGATCATTGCCAACGGCTCTGCAATTTCATTTCTTCCCTCCCATAGAATCCTTGGATTTATCCCGTCAGGCCCGGGGGACTTGTCTATCATAGAACATAGAACATAGAACGATACAGCGCAGTACAGGCCCTTCGGCCCTCGATGTTGCACCAACATGGAAGAAAAAAACTAAAGGCCATCTAACCTACACTATGCCCTTAGCATCCATATGCTTATCCAATAAACTTTTAAATGCCCTCAATGTTGGCGAGTTCACTACTGTTGCAGGTAGGGCATTCCACGGCCTCACCACTCTTTGCGTAAAAAACCCACCTCTAACCTCTGTCCTATATCTATTACCCCTCAATTTAAGGCTATGTCCCCTCGTGCTAGCCACCTCCATCCGCGGGAGAAGGCTCTCGCTGTCCACCCTATCTAACCCTCTGATCATTTTGTATGCCTCGAAGGTTCCCCCAATAGTAATCCTCAAGTTTTTCAAAATGCCCAACACATCTTGAAATGAAATGAAAATCGCTTATTGTCACGAGTAGGCTTCAATGAAGTTACTGTGAAAAGCCCCTAGTCGCCACATTCCGGCGCCTGTCCGGGGAGGCTGGTACGGGAATCGAACCGTGCTGCTGGCCTGCTTGGTCTGCTTTAAAAGCCAGCGATTTAGCCTTGTGAGCTAAACCAGCCCCATCTTCCTTCCTAACAAATATCTCCTCGAGCTTACCAGTCTGTTTCATACTCTCCAACAATATGGCCCCTCTCGTTTGAAGAAAAGTACTCATTCAAGACCTCTCCTATCTCTTCAAACTCAATACACAATCTCCCGCTACTGTCCTTGATCGGACCTACCCTCGCTCTAGTCATTCTCATATTTCTTACATATGTGTAAAAGGCCTTGGGGTTTTCCTTGATCTTACCCGCCAAAGATTTTTCATGCCCTCACTTAGCTCTCCTAATCCCTTTCTTCAGTTCCCTCCTGGCTATCTTGTATCCCTCCAGCGCCCTGTCTGAACCTTGTTTCCTCAGCCTTACATAAGTCTCCTTCTTCCTCTTAACAAGACATTCAACCTCTCTTGTCAACCATGGTTCCCTCACTTGACCATCTCTTCCCTGTCTGACAGGGACATACATATCAAAAACACGCAGTATCTGTTCCTTGAACAAGTTCCACATTTCACTTGTGTCCTTCCCTGACAGCCTATGTTCCCAATTTATGCACTTCAATTCTTGTCTGACAGCATTGTATTTACCCTTCCCCCAATAGTAAACCTTGCCCTATTGCACGAACCTATCCCTCTCTATTACTAAAGTGAAAGTCACAGAATTGTGGTCACTACCTCCAAAATGCTCCCCCACTAACAAATCTATCACTTGCCCTGGTTCATTACCAAGTACCAAATCCGATATGGCCTCCCCTCTGGTCGGACAATCTACATACTGTGTTAGGAAAGCTTCCTGGACACACTGCACAAACACCACCCCATCCAAACTATTTGATCTAAAGAGTTTCCACTCAATGTTTGGGAAGTTGAAGTCACCCATGACTACTACCCTGTGACTTCTGCACCTTTCCAAAAGCTGTTTCCCAATCTGTTCCTCCACATCTCTGCTGCTATTGGGGGGCCTATAGAAATCTCCCAACAAGGTGACTGCTCCTTTCCTATTTCTGACTTCAACCCATACTACCTCAGTAGGCAGATCCTCCTCGAACTGCCTTTCTGCAGCTGTTATACTATCTCTAATTAACAATGCCACCCCCCACCTCTTTTACCATCCTCCTTAATCTTATTGAAACATCTATAACCAGGGACCTCCAACAACCATTTCTGCCCCTCTTCTATCCAAGTTTCCGTGATGGCCACCACATCGTAGTCTCAAGTACCGATCCATGCCTTAAGGTCACCCACCTTATTCCTGATGCTTCTTGCATTGAAGTATACACACGTCAACCCATCTCCTTGCCTGCAAGTACTCTCCATGTCAATGTTACCTTCCCCACTGCATCACTACACGCTTTGGCGTCCTGAATATCGGCTTCCTTAGTTGCTGGACTACAAATCCGGTTCCCATTCCCCTGCCAAATTAGTTTAAACCCTCCCGAAGAGTATTAGAAAACCTCCCTCCAAGGGTCTTCAGACTTCTGTACCTTCTGCCTGATGGAAGGGTCTGGAAGAAGGCAATGCCTGGGTGGGAGGGGTCTCTGATAATGCTGTCTGCCTTCCTGAGGCAGCGGGAGGTGTAGACAGAATCAATGTGGGGGTGGCAAGCTTGTGTGATACAGTGGGCTGAGTTCACCACACTCTGCAGTTTCTTGCGATCTTGGGCCGAGCAGTTGCCGTACCAGGCTGTGATGCAGCCGGATAGGATGCTCTCTATCGCACATCTGTAGAAGTTTGTGAGAGTCGATGCAGACATGCCAAATTTCTTTAGCTTCCCTAGGAAGTAGAGACGTTGTTGGGCTTTCTTTTTTTTTTAAAGTTAGAGTTCCCAATTTATTCTTTCTAATTAAGGGGCAATTTAGCGTGGCCAATCCACCTAACTTGCACATTTTTGGGTTGTGGGGGCGAAACCCATGCAAACACGGGGAGAATGTGTAAACTCCACACGGACAGTGACCCAGAGCCGGGATCGAACCTGGGACCTTGGCGCGTGAGGCCGCAGCGCTAACCCACTGCGCCACCGTGCTGCCCTGTTGTTGGGCTTTCTTGACTGTTGCATCAACGTGAGTGGACCAGGACAGACTGTTGGTGATGGTGACCCCCAGGAACTTAAAGCTATCGACCATCTCCAGCCATTGATGTAGACGGGGGCTGTGTGCCATACTACTATTCCTGAAGTCAATGATCAGTTCCTTGGTCTTTCCAGCATTTAGAGAGAGGTTGCTTTCGGTACACCCTGCAACCAAGTGATCTATCTCCCTTCTGTAGTCTGATTCAGCGTTGTTTGAGATCTGAAATGGTATGTTGGCCTTCATTGCGAGAGCTTTCGAGTACAGAAGCAGGGATGTGTTGCTTCAATTATACAGGGCCTTGGTGAGGCCACACCTGGAGTATTGTGCGTGGTTTTGGTCTCCTTCTCTGAGGAAGGATGTTCTTGTTCTCGAGGGAGTGCAGCAAAGGTTTACCAAACTGATTCCAGGGATGGCGGGACTGTCATACAAGGAGCTATTCAGTTGGTTAGGATTATAATGAGGAGTGGGGGGGTTGAAAGGGCGGTTGGGGGGGGGGGGGGGGAGAGACTGGGGCAGTCAGACAAAATGACTCCCCGATCTGTGAGGAACCTTTTGCGCTGGGCCCCCCAAAGGCAATGACTCTGATTGTGGCCTCGGTGGAGTGAAACTCCCCAAGGCCAAAAATAAATGGCAAAGTGCCGCTGAATAGTGCTGTAGCTGCCGGGAAATATCCCGGTAAACACTTCCAAAATCGCACATCTTTCCAGTTAAATCGCGCCCTATGTTTCCACGTTTGCCCTTTAACTCAGCCCTGTAAGTTATGGCGACTCTCCATCCGTGCCAGTTCGGGCAACATTGCTAGAGAAATGACAAGACTTACAGACATTTTAAATAAGAAAGCTTTCCTGCAAAAGCCAGCAACAAAATGGCTGTAAGCAGCCAGACTGGGATATACACATCACAAAACCATCCCAGAGAAGAACAAAGGGGACAATGGGCCAGGGCAGGGCCAACAGAGACATTCTGCCAGGAATATGGATGGCTCAGAGAGAGCTGAGGAAGACAATGACTGTGGAAATGAGTTTCTGCCCAAACCCAGACAGAAACCTAATCCACTAATGGCCAACCGATTCACACTGTCCCAGTATCCCCTCGGAGCCATTTGGGAGCAATCAGGCACGCTCCGGAGACGTCAGCAGCTATTGTGAAGAAACTGATCAGGTGAACTTCTTCCTGAGGGCGATTAGCGACCCTTTTGTCTTTGAAATCGATCAGTGGGAGGAGCCAGCCGGCTCCATTGACACATGTGCGCTAAAAGATACACAGACAAGCGAGGGGGAGAGATCTTGGGTTGGTTGCTCAGAATTTCTGATTGAGACGTTTGGCACAGAAATTTGGGCTGGAGGAGATTTGAAAACCAAGAAGAAGAAACTTTAAAAACCAGCAAAGCGGCCACCACAAGGTAGAACTATGGGCTCAACAGGTGAAACAAGTCTCCACGATCCAGGGGCACAGACAGACGCTCCAAGCCAATTCCTGAGTCCCTGCTTTCATACTTGCGAGTTCTGAAGTCACGACTCGCTGGGACCAAATCGTAGCTCATGCAGCTCACTCAGTGAACATTCCGAGGAATGACAGCAATGAGAAAAGAGGATTGACGATCCCAGCGCCATCTGATAATACAAACACTGCTGCGAATGAGATGCAGACCAGTCTAATGTCCGCGGAACCCAGTTTGGGAAACCGTGGAACATGAAATCAACGATCCCGAACAAAACTGGAGTCAATGGGAATCAGGAGGAAAGGTCTCCGCTGGTTGGGGTCACACCGAGTATAAAGGAAGATGGTTGTGGTTTTTGGAGTTCAATCATTTCAATCCCAGAACACCACTGCAAGAGTTCCTTGTGGTCCTGTTCTACCCCATCAGCTGCTTCTCTCTATCATAAGGTCAGAAGTGAGGATATTTGCGGATGACTGCACAATGTTCAGCATTATTGGCGATTCCTCAGACACTGAAGCAGTCCATGTCCAAATGCAGCAAGACCTGGACAATATCCAGGCTCGGGCTAATTACTGACCAGCAATATTCGTGCCACACAAGTGCCAGGCAATGGCCATCTTCAACATGAAAGAGTCTAACCATAATCCTTGGCGGTTAATGGCATTACCATCAGTGAATCCCTCAGAATCAGCATCCTGGGGGTTACTCTTGACCAGAAATTGAACTATACTAGCCACATTAATACTGTGGCTACTGGAGCAGGTCAAAGACTAGGGATTCTATGGTGAGTAACTCATCTCCTGACCCCCCCAAAGCCTCTCCACCATCTACAAGGCACAAAGCAGGAAAGTACTGTAATACTCTCCACTTGCCTGGATGAGCGCAGCTCCAACACTCAAGAAGCTCAACACCATCCAGGACAAAGCAGTCCCGCTTGATTGCTCCCACTTCCACAAACATTCACTCCCTCCACCACCGACGCACAGTGGCAGCCGTGTGTACCATCTACAAGATGCACTGCAGTAACTCACCAATGTTCCTTAGACAGCACCTTCCAAACCCACGACCACGACCATCTAGAAGGACAAGAGCAGCAGATACCTGGGAACCCCACCACCTGGAGGTTCCCCTCCAAGTCACTCACCACCCTGACTGGGAAATATATCGGCCGTGCCTTCACTGTCACTGGGGCAACATCCTGGAACTCCCTCCCTAACAGCACAGTGGGTGTACCTACGCCACATGGCTTGCAGCTGTTCAAGAAGGCAGCTCCCCACCACCTTCTCAAGGGGCAATTAGGGATGGGCAATAAATGCTGGATATCCAGCGACGCCCACATTTCAAGAACAAATAAACAAAAGGAAGTTTATGTGCAGCACATACCCTGTCAATGGGCCTTTCAATTACCTGTTTCAGTGCTGTAAACATTAGAATTAATATCAATGTTACATGTGATGCACTGGAATAGATAAAGTGGCTGAAGGACAAGAAAATGAAATGAAAATGAAAATCGCTTATTGTCACGAGTAGGCTTCAATGAAGTTACTGTGAAAAGCCCCTAGTCGCCACATTCCGGCGCCTGTCCGGGGAGGCTGGTACGGGAATCGAACCGCGCTGCTGGCCTGCTTGGTCTGCTTTAAAAGCCAGCGATTTAGCCTGGTGAGCTAAACCAGCCCCTTAAGGGTGGAAGGGATATAGGACAGGGCAGGAAAATGTGAATGGGGTGATATGGAAGCAGGAAGGGCAAAAGCCAAGAGCAGAGGATGCTGAAAAATCTCAGTTAGACAGCATCTGTCAGGCGAGAGAAACAGAATTAACGTTTCGAGTCCTGATAGCCCTTTGCCAGAACTGAAGAGAGGGAGAATGTGTTGGATATTAGAGTGTAGCTGGGAGGGATTGTGACAAATAGTGGCAACTTTGAGAAGGCAAGACGGATGGCCCGGCGTGGGAGGGGAAGGAGGGGAGCGGAGGGTTTGCACTGAGGCAGTGCAGGTAGGGGATATTTTTTAAAAAGTGAGTTTAAGACGGAGAAATGTCTCAGTCTGAAGTTGTTGAACTGAAAGTGTACTGCTGAGGGCTGTAACGTGGAAGATGAGGTGCTGTTCCTCCAGTTTGCGCTGGGCTTCACCGGAGCATTGCGGCAGGCCGAGGACGAACGTGTGGGCGTGAGAGCAGGGCGGTGAGTTGAAGTAGCAAGTGACGGGCAGATTTTGGTCACGTTTGCGATCAGCCTGGTCCCCCAGTCTGAGTTCAGTCTCCCCAGTGTAGAGGAGGTCAGACGGGGAGCAGCGAATACAGTCGAGCAAATTGAAGGAGGTGCGAGTGAAATGTTGTTTCACCTGTAAGGAATGTTTGGGGCCTTGGGGAGGGAGGCAGTAAAGGGGCAGGTGCCACACCTTTTGCAATCACAAGGGAAGGTGGCGTGGGAAGGAGGTGGGGAGTTGGGGCTGATGGGGGAATGGACCAGGGTGTCACAGAGGGAGCGGACACTGCCCGAATACTGACGGGGGGTGTGGGGTGGAAGATGTGATCCGTCGTGACATCATGTTGGAAGTGACGATAATGGTTGAGAAGCCAACACAGGTTGGCTGGATTGACTGACCCGTTTCCAGTCAGTAATCTCTCTGTATTTCTGTTTGTACCAGTCCTCGATCCTGCCTCCCTGAATGGTCTATATTGATGTAACCCCATTAAAATAGGATATTTTTTCTTGTGAAATACTGACGGATGGACCCATGTGAAAATTCTAATAGTCTGCTTGGAATAGAGATTCCGGTTTGCAGAAAGTGGCACACAAGCTGCTCGCTGCACGACGTTGGGAAATCCTCTTTCACACATTTGCAATGAGCTTCGCTCGTGTCCTGAGCCCGATTTAGCAATTTGTGTGTTAAGTGTGACGCAAGGTCAATGCTACTCTATCCAACCCGTAAACAACCTGAGCAACAAATAATCGGTCATTGTTATTCTCACAGCGTAACTGTGAGTTTCCCCAGATTAGTCACCCGTTATTGAGGGGATGTTTCAGAATTCGGGTGTGAGACTATCTGGGTTGGAGTTTCCAGTGGGGATCAAGCCAGAACAACTCTCATATTTATCTAGCAGCATTAAGGTGCTTCACAGGAGGGTTGTCAGACAGAATTTAACATGACTCATGGAGGAAGAGTATTTCATAGAATTTACAATGCAGAAGGAGGCCATTCGGCCCATCGAGTCTGCACCGGCCCTTGGAAAGAGCACCCTACCCAAGCCCCACACCTCCAACCTATCCCCATAACCCAGTAACCCCTCCCAACACTAAGGGAAATTTTGGACACTAAGGGCAATTTATCATGGCCAATCCACCTAACCTGCACATCTTTGGACTGTGGGAGGAAACCGGAGCACCCGGAGGGAACCCACGCACACACGGGGAGGATGTGCAGACTCCGCACAGACAGTGACCCAAGCCGGAATCGAACCTGGGACCCTGGAGCTGTGAAGCAATTGTGCTATCCACAATGCTGCCGTGCTGCCTATGATTATGAGGAGAAACGCATTAGGAACAAGAGGGGGCCACTCAGCCACTGACTTTGACCTGCCATTCAATAAGATCATGGCTGAAAGAAATTCTCCTCATCTCTGCCTTAAATGAGCGTGCCTTTGTTTTTAAACAGTGACCCCGACAGTCATGAACACAGCCCAGTCCATCACATGAACCTGTCTCCCATTCATTGACTCCATCCATACCTCCCGCTGCCTGGGGAAAGCGGGCAGCATAATCAAAGTCTCCTCCCACCCGGCTTATTCACTCTTCCAACTTCTTCCATCGGGCCGGAGATACAGAAGTCTGAGAACACAAAGAACAAAGACAAGTACAACACAGGAACAGGCCCTTCGGCCCTCCAAGCCCGTGCCGACCATGCTGCCCGTCTAAACTAAAATCTTCTGCACTTCCTGGGTCCGTATCCCTCTATTCCCATCCTATTCATGTATTTGTCAAGATGCCCCTTAAACGTCACTATCGTCCCGGCTTCCACCACCTCCTCCGGCAGCGAGTTCCAGGCACCGTGTGTGTGACATGAGTGTGTGTGAGTGTGATGTGAGTGTGAGTGTCTGATGTGAGTGTGATGTGAGTGTGAGTGTGTGATGTGAGTGTGGCGTGCGTGTGACATGAGTGTGTGATGTGAGTGTGAGTGTGTGATGTGAGTGTGAGCGTGTGATGTGAGTGTGAGCGTGTGATGTGGGTGTGTGATGTGAGTGTGAGTGTGTGATGTGAGTGTGAGCGTGTGATGTGAGTGTGTATGTGTGAGTGTCCGTGTGCTGTGAGTGAGTGTGTGTGCTGTGAATGTGTGTGAGTGTGGTGTGAGTGTGTGATGTCTGTGGCAAGTGTGATGTGAGTGTGTGTGTGTGATGTGAGTGTATGTGTGTGATGTGAGCGTGTGTGTGTGATGTGAGTGTATGTGTGTGATGTGAGTGTGTGAGTATGTGGGATGTGAATGTGTATGCGAGTGTGTGATGTGAGTGTGTGTGTGTGATGTGAGTGTATGTGTGTGATGTGAGTGTGTGAGTATGTGGGATGTGAATGTGTATGCGAGTGTGTGATGTGAGCGTGTGTGTGTGATGTGAGTGTATGTGTGTGATGTGAGTGTGTGAGTATGTGGGATGTGAATGTGTATGCGAGTGTGTGATGTGAGCGTGTGTGTGTGATGTGAGTGTATGTGTGTGATGTGAGTGTGTGTGTGTGATGTGAGTGTATGTGTGTGATGTGAGTGTGTGAGTATGTGGGATGTGAATGTGTATGCGAGTGTGTGATGTGAGCGTGTGTGTGTGATGTGAGTGTATGTGTGTGATGTGAGTGTGTGTGTGTGATGTGAGTGTATGTGTGTGATGTGAGTGTGTGTGTGTGATGTGAGTGTATGTGTGTGATGTGAGTGTGTGAGTATGTGGGATGTGAATGTGTATGCGAGTGTGTGATGTGAGCGTGTGTGTGTGATGTGAGTGTATGTGTGTGATGTGAGTGTGTGTGTGTGATGTGAGTGTATGTGTGTGATGTGAGTGTGTGAGTATGTGGGATGTGAATGTGTATGCGAGTGTGTGATGTGAGTGTGTGTGTGGGGGAGAGCGTGCAGACTCTGAACAGACAGTGACCCAAGGCGGGAATCGAACCTGGGACCCTGGCGCTGTGAAGCAACCGTGCTAACCACTGTGCTGCCGTGCAAGGCCGGAAGAGGTGGTTTTTGCGTTTTCTCCTTGCTTTGCAACTTTTTTAATCTTCAGAGAGTGGTCTTGCTCTGCTGCAGATGAGGTTATAAGGGAGAGAGCTGATTGGTAAGCAGTGGGCAAGGTCAGTAAGTCTTTACAACTTCCATCAATTATAGTTTGAAAGAAAGTTTTGTGGTTTATAATTTGTAAGGGCTCTAATTGGTATTAACGAGGACAAGCAAAGAAGGGACATTGCGAATTGGATTTAATCTAATATCAGGCAATCTAATTTAATCCAGTAAGAAGTCTTCCAACACCAGGTTAAAGTCCAACAAGTTTGTTTAAAATCACTAGCTTTTGGAGCACTGCTCCTTCCTCAGGTGAATGAAGAGGTATGTTCCAGAAACATTTATATAGACAAAGTCAAAGATGCAAGACGATACTTTGAATGCGAGCATTTGCAGGTAATTAAGTCTTTACAGAGTCAGAGATAGGGGTAACCCCAGGTTACAGAGGTGTGAATTGTCTCAAACCAGGACAGTTGGTAGGATTTCGCAAGCCCAGGCCAGATGGTGGGGGGTGAATGTAATGCAACATGAATCCCAGGTCCCGGTTGAGGCCGCACTCATGTGAGCGGAACTGGGCTATCAGTTTCTCCTCGGTGATTCTGCGTTGTCGCGTGTCCTGAAGGCCGCCTTGGAGAACGCTTACCCGGAGATCAGAGGCTGAATGCCCTTGACTGCTGAAGTGTTCCCCGACTGGAAGGGAACATTCCTGCCTGGTGATTGTCGCGCGATGCCCGTTCATTCGTTGTCGCAGTGTCTGCATGGTCTCGCCAATGTACCACGCTTCGGGACATCCTTTCCTGCAGCGTATGAGGTAGGCTACGTTGGCCCAGTCGCTCGAGTATGTGCCGCGTACCTGGTGGGTGGCGTTCTCACGTGTAATGGTGATACCCATGTCGATGATCTGGTACATCTTGCAGAGATTGCCCTGGTAGGGTTAAGTGGTGTCGTGGTTGGTGTTCTGAAGGCTGGGTAGTTTGAGGCCACATCAGAACTTAATCTAATATCAGGGTAAATCAAAGCCTCGGTTTGTTCCTCTTGCGTCATGTGGGAGGCAGGAAACATTTCCAGTGCCCGGGACCAGTATGTGAGCAGGAAGTGTCTCCAGCTGTAACTCCTGGAAGCCCCAGTTTCAAAGCTGGAGGTGGTCACATCGCAGACTGTGGCCTTTCCCCGCTTTGCATACTATTGACAGCAATGGCCTCTCAGGGGAAAGCAGCAACAGGCAAATTTGATACAGATTCTCAGTCAGATTGATTTAGATTCACATTCAACATAATTCAGATTCTCATTTAGAACAACTGGAGATTTACATTTGGATGGACACACATTCTATTTCAGATTCATTCAGATTGTTGGTTAAATAAGATATTGATACAATATTTAAAAAAATAATAAATTTAGAGTACCCAATTAATTTTTTCCAATTAACGGGCAATTTAGCGTGGCCAATCCATCTACCCTGCACATCTTTGGGTTATGGGTTGTGGGGGGGGGGGGGGGGGGGGGGGGGGGGGTGAAACCCAAGCAGGCACGGGGAGAATGTGCAAACTCCACACGGACAGGGACAGTAACCCAGGGCCGGGATTCGAACCCGGGTCCTCAGCGCCGTAAGGATATTGATACAATATTGAGGAAAAATATGAGTACAAATGATGTGGAATCTGCCTGGGTCAAGTTAAGAAACATCAAAGAACAAAGAACAAAGAAAAATTACAGCACAGGAACAGGCCCTTCGGCCCTCCAAGCCTGCGCCGATCCAGATCCTCTATCTAAACCTGCCACCTATTTTCTAAGGATCTGTATCCCTCTGCTCCCTGCCCATTCATATACCTGTCTAGATACATCTTAAATGATGCTATCGTGCCCGCCTCTACCACCTCCGCCACCCTCTGCGCGAAGAACTTTCTACGTATATCTCCCTGAAACTTTCCCCCTCTCACCTTGAAATCGTGACCCCTTGTAATTAAATCCCCCACTCTGGGTAAAAGCTTGTTGCTATCCACCCTGTCTATACCTCTCATTATTTTGTAGACCTCAATGAGGTTCCCCCCTCAACCTCCGTCTTTCTAATTAAAATAATCCTAACCTACTCAACCTCTCTTCATAGCTAGCGCCCTCCATACCCGGCAACATCCTGGTGTACCGAAGGATCCACATCCTTTTGGTAATGTGGCAACCAGAACTGTACGCAATATTCCAAATGTGGCCAAACCAAAGTTTACAACTGTAACATGACCTGCCTACTCTTGTACTCCATACCCTGTCCGATGAAGGCAAGCATGCTGTATGCCTTCTTGACCACTCTATAGACCTGCACAGCCACCAAAAGAGTACAATGGACCTGAACACCCAGATCTCTCTGTACATCAATTTTCCCCAGGGCTTTTTCATTGACAGTATGGTTCGCTCTTGAATTGGATCTTCCAAAATGCATCACCTCGCATTTGAGCCGGATTGAACTCCATCTGCCATTTCTCTGCCCAACTCTCCAATCTATCTATATTTTGCTGTATTCTCTGACAGTCCTCCTCGCTATCTGCTTCTCCACTAATCTTAGTATCATCTGCAAACTTGCTAATCAGACCATCTATACCTTCCAGATCATTTATGTAGATCACAAACAACAGTGGTCCCAGCACGGATCCCTGTGGAACACCACTAGTCACAATTCTCCATTTTGAGACACTCCCTTCCACCACTATTCTCTGTCTCCTGTTGCCCAGCAAGTTCTTTATCCATCTACCGAGTACACCCTGGATCCCATGAGACTTCACTTTCTCCATCAGCCTACCATGGGGAACCTTATCAAACGCCTTACTGAAGTCCATGCATATGACATCTACAGCCCTTCCCTCATCAATCAACTTTGTCACTTCCTCAAAGAATTCTATTAAGTTGGTAAGACATGACCTTTCCTGCACAAAACCATGCTGCCTATCACTGATAAGCCCATTTTCTTCCAAATGTGAATAGATCCTATCCCTCAGTATCTTCTCCAACAGTTTGCCTACCACTGACGTCAAGCTCACAGGTCTATAATTCCCTGGATTATCCCTGCTATCCTTCTTCAACAAGGGGACAACATTAGCAATTCTCCAGTCCTCCAGTACCTCACCCGTGTTCAAGGATTCTGCAAAGATATCTGTTAAGGCCCCAGCTATTTCGTCCCTCGCTTCCCTCAGTAACCTGGGATAGATCCCATCCGGTCCTGGGGACTTGTCCACCTTAATGCCTTTTAGAATACCCAACACATCCTCCCTCCTGATGCTGACTTGACCGAGAGTAATCAAACATCTATCCCTAACCTCAGCACCCATCATGTCCCTCTCCTTGGTGAATACCGATGCAAAGTACACGTTAAGAATCTCACCCATTTCCTCTGACTCCACGCATAACTTTCCTCCTTTGTCCTTGAGTGGGTCAACCCTTTCTCTAGTTACCCTCTTGCTCCTTATATATGAATGAAAGGCTTTGGGATTTTCCTTAACCCTGTTTGCTGAAGATATTTCATGACTCCTTTTAGCCCTCTCGATTCCTCGTTTCAGATTGGTCCTACATTCCCGATATTCTTCCAAAGCTTCATCTGTCTTCAGTCGCCTAGACCTTATGCATGCTTCCTTTTTCCTCTTAACTAGTCTCACAATTTCACCTGTCATCCATGGTTCCCTAACATTGCCATTTCTATCCCTCATTTTCACAGGGACATGTCTGTCCTGCACTTTAATCCACCTCTCTTTAAAAGCCTCGCACATTTCAAATGTGGATTTACCTTCAAACAGCTGCTCCCAATCCATATTCCCGTACCAGCCTCCCCGAACAGGCGCCGGAATGTGGCGACTAGGGGCTTTTCACAATAACTTCATTGAAGCCTACTCGTGACAATAAGCGATTTTCATTTCATTTAATTTCATATTCTCCAACTCCTGCCGAATTTTGTTATTGTTGGCCTTTCCCCAATTTAGCACTCTTCCTTTAGGACCACTCTCGTCTTTGTCCATGAGTATTCTAAAACTTACGGAATTGTGATCACTATTCCCAAAGTAATCCCCTACTGAAACTTCAACCACCTGACCGCTCATTCCCCAACACCAGGTCCAGTATGGCCCTTTCCGAGTTGAAATGAAATGAAATGAAAAATGAAATGAAATGAAAATCGCTTATTGTCACAAGTAGGCTTCAAATGAAGTTACTGTGAAAAGCCCCTAGTCGCCACATTCCGGCGCCTGTTCAGGGAGTTGGACTATTTACATACTGCTCTAGAAAACCCTCCTGGATGCTCCTTACAAATTCTGCTCCATCTAGACCTCTGACACTAAGTGTATCCCAGTCAATGTTCGGAAAATTAAAATCTCCTTTCACCACCACCCTGTTGCTCCTACATCTTTCCATAATCTGTTTACATATTTGTCCCTCTTTCTCACGCTCGCTGTTGGGAGGTCTGTATTACAGCCCCAACATTGTTACCGCACCCTTCCTATTTCGGAGCTATGCCCATATCACCTCACTGCTCGAGTCCTCCATAGTGCCCTCCTTCAGCACAGCTGTGATATCCTCTCTGACTAGTAATGCAACTCCTCCACCCCTTTTACCTCCCTCTCTATCCCGCCTGAAGCATCGATATTCTGGGATATTTAGTTGCCAACCATGCCCTTCCCTCAACCAAGTCTCAGTAATAGCAATAACATCATACTCCCAGGTACTAATCCAAACCCTAAGTTCATCTGCCTTACCTACTACACTTCTTGCATTAAAATAAATGCACCTCAGACCACCAGTCCCTTTGCGTTCATCATCTCTTCCCTGCCTACTCTGCCCCTTAGTCACACTGACTTCATGATCTAGTTCCTTATAGGCTTTAGTTACTACCTCCTCAACTGTCCACGAACCTTCTCATTTGGTTCCCATCCCTCTGCCACATTAGTTTAAAACCCTCCCCAATAGCATTAGCAAAAGCATCCCCAAGGACATTGGTTCCAGTCCTGCCCGGGTGTAGACCGTCCACCTCCCCCAGAAGTCCCACCTCCCCCAGAACCGGTCCCAAAGTCCCAAAAATCTGAACCCCTCCCTCCTGCACCATCTCTCAAGCCACGCATTCATCCTGCCTATTCTTCCATTTCTACTCTGACTAGCTCGTGGCACTGGTAGCAATCCTGAGATTACTACCTCTGAGGTCCAACTTTTTAACTTGGCTCCTAACTCCCTAAATTCTGCTTGTTGGACCTCATCCCGTTTTTTTTACCTATGTCATTGGTGCCTATATGCACCATGACAACTGGCTGTTAACCCTCCCCCTTCAGAATGTTCTGCAGCCGATCTGAGACATCCCTGACCCGTGCACCTGGAAAAAAAAACATCCGTTGGGGTTGTAAACAGACCACTAAACTGCAATGGTAATGTTGGTATTGGAACTAGACAGGAAATCAGAGATTCATGCGATAAAGGAACATCTGTGATTATGGGGGACTTTAATCTGCATATAGATTAGGTGAGTCAAATTAGTCACAGTGCAATAGAGGAGGAATTTCTGGCGTGTGTACGGGATGGTTTTCTGAACCAGTATGTTGAGGAACCAACAAGGGATCAGGCCACGTTGGACTGGGTGTTGTGCAATGAGAAAGGATTAGTTGGCAATCTGGTTGTGAGAGAACCCTTGGGGATGAGTGACCATAAAATGGTAGAATTCTTTATCAAGGTGGATAGTGAGGGAGTTGATTCTGAGACCAGGGTCCTGAACCTCAATAAAGGGAACTATGATGGTATGAGGCATGAGCTGGCTATGACAGACTGGGAAACATTACTGAAAGGAAGGACAGTGGGCAGGCAGTGGCAGCATTCAAGGAACGAATAGGTGATCTCCAAAAGTTGTTTATTCCTATTTGGAACAAGAGCAGAAAGGGAACTGTGGCCAAACCATGGCTTACAAGGAAAATTAGAGATAGTATTAGATTCAAAGAAGAGGCATACGAATTAGCAAGAAAAGGCAATAGACAGTTCCCAATAGGATTGGGAACAGTTTAAAATTCAGCAAAGGCAGACCAAGGGATTGATTAAGAAAGGAAAATACAATATGAATAGAAGCTAGCGGGGAACATATAAACTGACTGTAAAAGTTTCTATAGGTATGTAGAGAGGGTGCAGCATGGTGGTGTAGTGGTTAGCACTGCTGCCTCACTGCGGCGAGGATCCGGGTTCGATCCTGGCTCCGGGTCACTGTCCGTGTGGAGTTTGCACATTCTCCCCGTGTCTGCGTGGGTTTCGCCCCCACAACCCAAAGATGTGCAAGGTAGGTGGATTGGCCACGCTAAATTGCCCCTTAATTGGAAAAAAAAATTGGGTACTCTAAATTTTAAAAAAAGGTATGTAAAGAGAAAAAGATTGATTAAAGCTAATGTAGGCCCCTTAGAGTCAGATACTGGGGATTCCATAACAGGGAACAAAGAAATGGCTGGGGAACTAAATTCGTACTTCGCTTCTGTCTTCAAAGAGGAAGACATGAATCATGTACCGGAAGGTCTAAGAAACACAAATTTCAGTGAGGAGCTGAAGGAAATAAGTATTAGGAAAGAAATTGCTTTGGGGAAATTAATGGGTTGAGAAGGCTGGAATACAAGAGCAGGGATGTATTTCTGAGGCTGTATAAGGCTCTGGTCAGATCCCATTTGGAGTATTGTGAGCAGTTTTGGGCCCCGTATCTAAGGAAGGATGTGCTGGCCTTGGAAAGGGTCCAGAGGAGGTTCACAAGAATGATCTCTGGAATGAAGAATTTGTCATATGAGGAACAGTTGAGGACTCTGCGTCTGTACTCGTTGGAGTTTAGAAGGATGACGGGGGCATCTTATTGCAACTTACAGGATACTGCGTGGCTTGGGTAGAGTGGACAGAAGTAGAGGACACCATCTCAGACTAAAGGGACGATCCTTTAAAACAGAGATGAGGAGGAATTTCTTCAGCCAGAGGGTGGTGAATCTGTGGAACTCTTTGCCGCAGAAGGCTGTGGAGGCCAAATCACTGAGTGTCTTTAAGACAGAGATAGATAGGTTCTTGATTAATAAGGGGATCAGGGGTTATGGGGAGAAGGCAGGAGAATGGGGATGAGAAACATATCAGCCATGATTGAATGGCAGAGCAGTGGATAAATGTGAGGCTATCCACTCGATGGACCGAGTGGCCTAATTCTGCCCCTATGTCTTATGGTCTTATGGGACTGAAGGTGGACAAATCTCCAGGGTCGGATAATCTACGCCCCAGAGTACTTAAGGGAGTGACCCCAGAAATAGTAGATCTGTTGGTGGTTATTGGTGTCGGAATGTGGCGACTAGGGACTTTTCACAGCAACTTCATTTGAAGCCTACTTATGACAATAAGCGATTTTCATTTCAAATGTTGTGTAATTTCAAGGCGGAATTAGATACAGCTCTTGGGTTTACAGAGATCAAGGGATATATGGTGAATAAGGGTATTTTGCTATGATCATAACTAATGGTGGAGCTGGCTCGAAGGGCCAAATGGCCGTCTCCGGCTCCTATTTTCTATGTATCTATGGGTCAGTGTGATGTGAGTGTGTGATGTGAGTGTGATGCATGAGCGTATGTGTGAGCGTGTGATGTGAGTGTGATATGTCTTGTGTCTGTGATGTGTGCGTATGTGATGTGAGTGTGAGTGTGATGTGTATTGTGTCTGTGTGATGTGAGAGTGTGTGTAAGTGTGTATGTGATGTGAGTGTGTGATGTGTGTGTATGCTGTGAGTGTGTGTGTGATGTGAGTGTGTGTGTGATGTGTGTGTATGCTGTGAGTGTGTGTGTGTTGTGTGTGATGTGAGTGTGTGTGTGATGTGTGTGTGTGCTGTGAGTGTGTGTGTGTTGTGTGTGATGTGAGTGTATGTGTGATGTGTGTGTGTGCTGTGAGTGTGAGTGTGTGTGTGTGTTGTGTGGTGTGATGTGTGTGTGCTGTGAGTGTGAGTGTGTGTGTGTTGTGTGTGATGTGAGTGTGTGTGTGTTGTGTGTGTGTGCTGTGAGTGTGTGTGTGATGTGAGTGTGTGAGTGTGATGTGAATATGAGAATGTGAGTGTGATGTGTGTGAAAGAAAGAGGCGTGTGCGTGTGTGTCCAATATGAGAATTGAGCAACACTCTTACTATTAAGATTGAGAAAAAGCTGGGAGCTAAGAACATTTTCCAATAAGATATTTTTAATTCTAATAAATGTGTAGATATAGGAAACAAAACTGGCTTCCATGAATTAGGCTTTAGTATGTTTCCACCTATTGTGGGAAAACTATTTTTTTTGGTGGTTTGACTCTTCAACACAATAAGAATATTTCCCAGGGGTCCCTGCGGTTCTCGTGGGATGTCAAAGGGGTTCTGCAGCAGGAAGGATTTGGGAAAGCCTGCTCTAGTGGATGCAAGCCTAACCTCTCCAACCTATCCTCGAAGAAAGCTGTCCATTCCTGCGATTAGTCTGGTAAACCTGCTCTGAATTACTAATGCAATTACATCCTTCCTGAAATAAGGTGACCAACACTGTACGCAATACTCTAGACGTGGTCTCACCAACGTACTGTACAACTGAAGCATAACTTCCCCACTTTTGTAATCAATTCGCCTCACAATAAACAATAACATCCCATTAGCTTGCCTCATTACTTGGTGTATCTGTATACCAGCCTTTCTTGATTCATGCACTCACACACCCCTATCCTGTGGGGCAGCAGGGTAGCATAGTGGTTAGCACAATTGCTTCACTGCTCCAGGGTCCCAGGTTCGATTCCCGGCTTGGGTCACTGTCTGTGTGGAGTCTGCACATTCTCCCCGTGTGTGCGTGGGTTTCGTCCGGGTGCTCCGGTTTCCTCCCATAGTCCAAAGATATGCAGGTTAGGTGGATTGGCCATGCTAAATTGCCCTTAGCGTTGGGTGGGGTTACTGAGTTATGGTGATAGGGTGGAGGTGTGGGCTTGGGTAGGGTGCTCTTTCAAAAGAAAAGAGCCGGTGCAGACTCGATGGGCCAAATGGCCTCCTTCTGCACTATAAATTCTATGAAATCCCTCTGTACCTCCGAGCTCTGTAATCACTCACCATATAGATAACCAGCTTCTTTTTTATTCTTCCTGTCAAAATGGACAATTTCACATTTGCCCACATTATATTCCATTTGCCACATTTTTGCCTTATCTGTGTCTCCTTTTAGCCTCCTTACGTCCTCTTCACAATTTACTGCCCTACCTATCTCTGTGTCATCAGCAAATTTAGCAACAATACCTTTGGTCCCTTCATTCAAGTCATTTATATAGATTGTAAAAGGTGAGACCCCCACACTGACCCCTGTGTCACACCACTTGTCCCATCCCGCCAAACAGACAACAGCCCATTTATGCCTACACTCGGCTTCCTGTTAACCCGGCAATCTTCAATCTGTGACAATATGTTACCCCCTACACCATCAGCTTTTACCTTCTGCACTAATCTTTGTGGTAGCACCTTATCAAAGGCCTTCTGGTCCTATTGCTTCCAGATGTTAAGGCTACAGAGTCAAACAAAGCTCAGGGGCGGAATTCTCCGCTCTCACGCTGGGTGGGAGAATCGCGGGAGGTCCGCTCCCGCACCTCCCGTGATTCTCCCACCCCCCCCAAAATGGCGTGTCGCGTTTTGCACGGTGGCCCGCGATTCTCCGACCCGGATGGGCCGAGCGGCCTGCATTCACAACCGTTTCATGACGGCGGCAACCACACCTGGTCGTTGCCGTCGTGAAACGGGCGTGAGATGCCCGTTCTGGGGCTTGTAGGGGGCCTGGTGGGGAATGAGCACCACGACTGTGCTCGGGAGGGGACAGGCCCGCGATCGGTGGGCACCAATCGCGGGCCTGTCCCCTCCCGAGCCCAATCGGACGCACTATTTCCCTTCCGCCGCCCCGCAAGATCAAGCCACCATGTCTTGTGGGGCGGGTGAGGGGAAAGGCGGCAACTTGCATGCACGGGTTGGCACTGTCCAACCTGCGCATGCGTGGCTGACGTAATTAGGCGCATCAGCCGCGTCATTTTCGGCGGGCCGGGCCTTGACGCCAGCGTCCAGACCCCGCGGCCGAGTTTCCCGGTACGGCCCGCCTATCCCCCCGGGGAGTGGAGAATAAGGGTCCGGGAGAGGCTTCCGACGCCGTTGTGAACCTCTCCAGGTTTCACGACGGCGTCGGGCCTCTGGGAGAATCGTGGCCCAGATGTGGCCAAAGCAGTTGACTGGTCAACTTTGCAGAAAACGTCCGTCAGCACAAATCGCTCAAGCAAACAACATTCGTGGTATCATTTCTGTTCACAACCTGACTCCGCCGGTATAGAATCATAGAGCCTTTGCAGTGCAGAAGGAGCCATTCGGCCCATCATATATGCACCAGCCCTTGGAAAGAGCACCCTCCTTAGGCCCACGTCTCCACCCTATCCCCATAATCCAGAAACACTACCTCACCTATTGGATACGAAGGGGCAATTTATCATGGCCAATCCACCTAGCCTGCACATCTTTGGACTGTGGGAGGAAACCGGAGCACCTGGAGGAAACCCACGCAGACACGGGGGAGAACGTGCAGACTCCGCACAGGCAGTCAGCCAAGACCAGAATTGAACCCGGGTCCCTGGAGCTGTGAGGCAGCAGTGCTGACCGCTGGTGTAGTGGTGGCTTGATGCCGACATGCTGGAGGCCTCCAGTGGTAACAAAGGGGTTTATTGAAGACAAAAGGCTGGTGTACGACAGGGACAGAAGACAATGGAAATATATGGCTCGGATCCACCTGGCCGGGATCCCCCTTAAAGGGGCTGCGCTACCACAGGTGTGAAATGTTTACTCTCGGAGCGACTGCGATCCGAGGGATTTTCCCTCACGTTCTTGACACACTTCCCGTGTAGATTCTGCATTTTCTTTAAATTTCTTAATGCCTTGCAACACTCCTCTTGCTTTACAGAATAAACATCACTGTTTTGGCAGGATACACACTGGCAGACACTTCTCTGCTACACTTCACGTCACCAAACATTGTAGATTCTTGCGAGCAGTCCTCCTGCTTGGGGCCGGCACATTGGAAAATCATATTCTCGACTTACCACGAGGCAGGAAATACTGATCACCTTTGAGAAGGTACGTCGATTTTAATTAGCTGTTCAATTAAATTGTTTACACACATTTTCAATATTATTTATGTAATATATACGAGCTTCTATAAATATTTCTGATGTGTTGTTTTCTGATATCGATCATTCTCAGATTAGACAGAACCAGGAGATCAATAAAAAGAAATAGAATGAATCAATTTCGGGAGGAAGGAGGATTTTGTTTGCTTATTGCTTGAGATTGTATGGCACTGCACGCAGAGCCTTAGAATAAATATTTCATTGAAATGTCTGATTCCTGTTGCGATGAGATCTAAATATCATTTACATGTATTTTGTGATTACCAGGACGTCCCAGTCAACCTTCTAGGAAGGTTAACTGATAGAATCGAGAGAACTGGGATATGAAATGAATGAAAATGGCTTATTGTCACGAGTAGGCTTCAATGAAGTTACTGTGAAAAGCCCCTAGTCGCCACATTCCGCCGCCTGTTCGGGGAGGCTGTTACGGGATAAGAGAGGCATTTTAAGGATGACAACCTATAACCAGTGGAATGTCAGAGGGATCAGTGCTGGGAACACAATTAGTCACAATATATATTAATGCCTTGCACCAGAGAAGTGAATGTCCTATGCCAAGTTAGCACTGCTGCCTCAAAGCTCCAGTGTCCCTGGTTCAGTTCCGGCCTTGGGTGACTTGTCTGTGCGGAGTTTGCACGTTCTCCCCGTGTGTGCGTGGGTTTCCTCCGGGTGCTCCGGTTTCCTCCCACAGTCCAAAGATGTGCAGGTTAGGTGGATTGGCCATGCTAAATTGCCCTTAGTGTCCAAAAGTTTAGGCGAGGTTACGGGGATAGGGTGGAGGTATGGGCTTAAGTAGGGTGCTCTCTCCAAGGGCCGGTGTGGACTCGATGGGCTGAATAGCCTCCTTCTGTACTGTAAATTCTGCACAAGATAAAGGCGGGGTTCACAGTCCAGGGCCTCCTCCCTGTGTTAGTTCAACCCTTCCAGCACATTGGTGGCGTTCCTTCCCGGTGATGGAACACATTTAGAGTTCAAGCTATCTGTAACTAACACCAGTCTGTTATTAGAGAACATGGATATCAGATAAGAATACATGTTCAGAACTCAAGGAACTGCTCAATAATGGGTGGGTCAAACTAAGAAAATAGTGCAGGTACAGCAGGCAGTAAAGAAGGCAAATGGTATTGTGGTGAACGTATTATACTAATAATCCACCATTGTATTTGTATCTGTGCTGTACTGTTGCCCTTGTGGGCTTCTCCTATGGGCCATTGTATGGCATTATCCAGAGGGTACAGGTCCTGAGGAAGGAGCTGTGCTCCGAAAGCTCATGTTTGAATCAAACCTGTTGGACTTTAACCTGGTGTTGTAAGACTTCTTACTGTGCTCACCCCAGTCCAACGCCGGCATCTCCACATCATGATTATCTATAGGGGAACATGTTGGGGCATGTATGGACTCTGCCCATGGCTCCTCCCCTTGAAGGGAGGTACAAAGTGCAGTCTACCTGTAGCCAGTTCTCAGCATTGGTTCAGTCGCAGGCAGGCACTGTTCTAAGTTGATTAAAGCCACGGTTTACTTCTGCTCTTGTCTCGAGTAAATTGATGGTCGCATCAGGTATGTTGGCCTTCACAGCGAGAGGATTTGAGTACAGGAATAGAGATGTTTCACTGCAATTGTATAGGGCATTGGTGAGGCCACACCTGGAGTATTGTGTGTAGTTTTGGTGGGACTGTCATATGAGGAGAGACTAAATCGGTTAGGATTATATTCATTAGAGTTTAGAAGAGTGAGAGAGGATCTCATGCAAATTTACGAAATTCTAACAGGATTAGCTCCCTCAACCTCTGCTGTGGATGTTGGGGATGCACTAAGATGTAGTGTTTGGATAAGGAAGGTTAAGAAGTTGTAGTTGCACATAATGTTCATTTTTGTAAATAAACTCCCACTAATTTCACTCTTTCCATGGCTCCTTGTTACGATGAGCTGCGTTCCTGTGAGTTTGAAACGGAAACTTGATTTCTGCACGAGATAAAGGCGTCGTTCACGGTCCAGGGCCTCCTTCCTGTGTTTGTTCAACCCTTCCAGCACATTGGTGGCGTTCCTTCCTGGTGATGGAACACATTTAGAGTTCAAGCTATCTGTAAATAACACCAGTCTGTTATGAGAGAACATGGACATCAGATAAGAATACATGTTCAGAACTGAAGGAACTGCTTACTAATGGGTGGTGCAAACTAGGAAAATATTCGTCAAGGTACCGAGAAGTGAAGTGTTGTCGGAACTGATCCATTGGGTACCTCACTTCCGACTGTGAGGGTACCCCAAAACCCAGAAGGGTAATTTGGAACACCGGTTCATAGTGGTGTATATTTTTAATTCGGGATAACGTGAGGAAAGATAAGGAAGTGCAGGGACAAACAGTCCCGCCTTGTTGTAATCAATTACTAAAGGTTTATATTAACTTAAAAGAAAGCATTCAACAGAAAGGTTACTGTAGTAGCAGTCCCCTTTCAGGGAGAGGGGTTTCAAACAGTCATGTGACCTGATCGGCCAGTAGCGCATAGGTCCGAGGGCTGAGCGCGAGCTTTCCTGGGCGGAATCAATCCATTTCAAAAATAAATTTAGGGTACCCAATTCATTTTTTCCAATTAAGGGGCAATTTAGCCAATCCATCTACCCTGCACATCTTTGGGTTGTTGGCGGGGAAACTCACGCAAACACGCGGAGATTGTGCAAACTCCACACAGACAGTGACCCAGAGCCGGGATCGAACCTGGGATCTCGGCGCCGTGAGGCAGCGGGGCTAACCCACTGCGTGCGGAATCGATCCTCGCACTGTAGAAGTTGGTCACACACCCCAGCCCTCTATATTCACAATATATATTAATGATTTGGATAATGGAACAAAATGTAACATCTCAAAGTTTGCAGATGAGACCAAGTTGGGTGGGAGGGTGGATTGTGACGAGGATGCAGGGATCCTACAGCAAGATCTGGACAGATTGGGCGAGTGCGCAAGCCAATGGCAGCAGGCGGTAAAGAAGGCTAATGGTATGTTGGCCTTCATTGCGAGAGGTTTCGAGTACAGAAGCAGGGATGTGTTGCTGCAATTGTACAGGGCCTTGGTGAGGCCACACTTGGGAGTATTGTGGGCAGTTTTGGCCTCCTTCTCTGAGGAAGGATGTTGTTGCTATGGAGGGAGTGCAGCGAAGGTTTACCAGGCTGATTCCTGGGATGGCGGGACTGTCATATGAGGAGAGATTGACTAGGTTGGGATTGTTCTCGCTGGAGTTCAGAAGAATGAGGGGGGATCTCATGGAGACGTATAAAATTCTAACAGGGCTAGACAGGGTAGATGCAGGGAAGATGTTGCCAATGATGGGTGTGTCCAGAACCAGGGTCACAGCCTGAGGATTCAGGGTAAACCATTTCAGACAGAGATAAGGAGACATTTCTTCACACAAAGAGAGATGAGCCTGTGGAATTCATTACCACAGGAAGTAGTTGATGCTAAAACTAATATTCAAGAGGCGGCTGGATATAGCACTCAGAGAGAATGGGATCAAAGGCTATGGGGAGAAAGCAGGATTAGGCTATTGAGTTGGATGCTCAGCCATGATCGTGATGAACGGCGGATCCTCCTGCTCCTATCTGCTATGTACCTATGTATACAGTATAGGTACGCTAATAAATAGTTTGTTGTTGTTCAAACCTCTCAGTCGCCAATCACTCAGACACGACATTGACGATGAGGATCAGAGGAAATGCCTTCACATCGCCGTGTCAAAGAGGAAACAGGCACCATGTTCACATAATTCAGGTCAAACCAGTCTACAACCAGTGAGTCACCAACATGCCTCTTTGTGGCTGGTTTAGCTCAGTGGGCTGGAAGGCTGGTTCGTGATGCAGAGCGAGGCCGGCAGCGCGGGTTCAATTCCCCGTACCGGCTGAGATTTTTCATGAAGGCTCCGCCTTCTCAACCTCGCCACTCGCCTGAGGCTTGGTGACCCTCAGGTTAAACCACCACCAGCCAGCTCTCCCCCTCACAGGGGAAAGCAGCCGGTGGTCATCTGGGACTCGGACGGCGTTAGTTTGCTTTTACTTTTCTCTTTTCGGCAAATAAGAGCCATTTGTCCTAACTCCGGAGATTGGGTTCAATATGTTGAACGCCTGCAGTACATTTTCCTGACAAATGAAAGACGGGGGAGGAAAGAAAAGATCATAATAGCAGCCTGTGGAGCCCAAACGTTTAATTTAATCAGGAGTTTGGCATCTCCAGACCGTTCCTGAAACAAAGACTTTCACAGAGGTAGTAGACCTTGTGAATGACCAAAGCCCTGGATGATTGTGCAAAGGTACAGATTCAATTTGACTACAAGAGCCCCTTGTGAAGCAACAGCTACCCTTGTGGCCAGATTAAGACAAATAACAGAAAACTGTGCATACGGGCCTGCCCCGAATGACATGTTAAGAGACCGCCAAGTGTGCGGGGTGAATAACACCACGATACAGAGGAAACTGCGGGCAGAATCGGAGATAACCATGAAGTAGGAGCTTGAGGTTGCTGTAGGTAACGAAAGTGCAGACAAAAGGTGATCCAGAGGGGAAGCAAAGTCCACCAGGTCTGGGAAGAAACTGCTAGTGTCAGGAGTGCCACAGTTGAGGGCGGGGGGTTTAATGAGCAAAGAAACGCAGACAGCGAGTGAATGCAGAGATATAACAGGTTCAGGAAGCCCAGGAGTAGTGAAGAGTGATATAGATGTTGGGGGGCGCGGTGGTCACTCCCAGGAGAAATGCCGATTTAAAGAAGTTTTTTGTATTGTCTGTGAGTGGACGGCCATTGACCATTCACACTATTGTCATTGAAGCTACTACTCCCACCTATATATTATTCAATCAAAATACATTTGATCCATTTTCTGAGTTACCTCTCATGCTGTTCACTGGAGCCAGGTTTCTGACCCTGCTGTCACTGGACAGGCCCTGCTTTCACTGGACAGGCCCTGCTTCCACTGGACAGGCCCTGCTTTCACTGGGCAGGCCCTGCTTCCACTGGACAGGCCCTGCTTTCAATGCACAGGCCCTGCTTTCACTGGACAGGCCCTGCTTTCAATGCACAGGCCCTGCTTTCACTGGACAGGCCCTGCTTTCACTCCACAGCCCTTGCTTTCACTGGGAAGGGCCCTGCTTTCACTGCATAGGCCCTACTTTCACTGGACAGGCCCTGCTTCCACTGGACAGGCCCTGCTTTCACTGGACAGGCCCTGCTTTCAATGCACAGGCCCTGCTTCCACTACGCAGGCCCTGCTTTCACTGCACAGGCCCTGCTTTCACTGCACAGGCCCTACTTTCACTCCACAGCCCTTGCTTACACTGGGAAGGGCCCTGCTTTCACTGCATAGGCCCTACTTTCACTGGACAGGCCCTGCTTCCACTGGACAGGCCCTGCTTTCACTGGACAGGCCCTGCTTTCAATGCACAGGCCCTGCTTCCACTACGCAGGCCCTGCTTTCACTGCACAGGCCCTGCTTTCACTGCACAGGCCCTACTTTCACTCCACAGCCCTTGCTTACACTGGGAAGGGCCGTGCTTTCACTGCACAGGCCCTACTTTCACTGGACAGGCCCTGCTTTCACTGGACAGGCCCTGCTTTCACTGGGAAGGGCCCTGCTTTCACTGGACAGGCTCTGCTTTCACTGGGAAGGGCCCTGCTTTCACTGGACAGGGCCTGCTTCCACTGGGCAGGCCCTGCTTTCACTGCACAGCCCCTGCTTCCACTGGGCAGGCCCTGTTTCACTGGACAGGCCCTGCTTTCACTGCACAGCCCCTGCTTTCACTGGACAGGCCCTGCTTACACAGGACAGGGCCTGCTTTCACTGCACAGGCCCTGCTTCCACTGGGCAGGCCCTGCTTTCACTGGTCAGGCCCTGCTTTCACTGCACAGCCCCTGCTTTCACTGGGCTGGCCCTGCTTTCACTGGACAGGCCCTGCTTTCACTGCACAGGCCCTGCTTTCAATGCACAGGCCCTGCTTTCAATGCACAGGTACTGCTTTCACTGCACAGGCCCTGCTTTCACTGGACAGGCCCTGCTTTCACTGGGCAGGCCCTGCTTCCACTGGACAGGCCCTGCTTTCACTGGACAGGCCCTACTTTCACTGCACAGGCCCTGCTTTCACAGGACAGGGCCCTGCTTCCACTGGGCAGGCCCTGCTTTCACTGCACAGGCCCTGCTTCCACTGGACAGGCCCTGCTTTCACTGGACAGGCCCTGCTTTCACTGGACAGGCCCTGCTTTCACTGCACAGGCCCTGCTTTCACTGGACAGGCCCTACTTTCACTGCACAGGCCCTGCTTTCACAGGACAGGGCCCTGCTTCCACTGGGCAGGCCCTGCTTTCACTGGACAGGGCCCTGCTTTCACTGGACAGGCCCTGCTTTCACTGGACAGGCCCTACTTTCACTGCACAGGCCCTGCTTTCACAGGAAAGGGCCTGCTTTCACAGGACATGCCCTGCTTTCACTGGGCAGGCACTGCATTCACTGGACATGCCCTGCTTTCACTGGACAGGCACTGCTTTCACTGCACAGGCCCTGCTTTCACTGGACAGGCACTGCATTCACTGGGCAGGTCTTGCTTTCACTGGACAGGCACTGCTTTCACTGGGATGGCCCTTCTTTCACTGGACAGGCACTTCTTTCACTGGACGGGCCCTACTTACACTGGACAGGCCCTGCTTTCACTGGACAGATTCTGCTTTCACTAGACAGGTGCTGCGTTCACTGGACAGTCCCATCTTTCACTGGACAGGCTTCGCTTTCACTGGACAGGCACTGATTTCACTGGACAGGCCCTGCTTTCACTAGACAGGCCCTGCTTTCAGTAGACAGGGCCTGATTTAACTAGGCAGCCACTACTTTCACTGGACAGACCCTGCTTTCACTGGACAGGCCCTGCTTTCACTGGGAAGGCCCTTCTTTCACTGGACAGGCCCTGCTTTCAATGGGCAGGCTCTGCTTTCACTGGGAAGTCCCTTCTTTCACTGGACAGGCCCTGCTTTCACTGCACAGGCCCTACTTTCACTGGACAGGCCCTGCTTTCACTGGACAGGCCCTACTTTCACTGGACAAGCCCTACTTTCACTGGACAGGCCCTACTTTCACTGCACAGGCCCTGCTTTCACTGGACAGGCCCTTCATTCACTGGGCAGGCACTGCTTTCACTGCACAGGCCCTACTTTCACTGGACAGGCCCTGCTTTCACTGGACAGGCCCTGCCTTCACTGGACAGGCTCTGCTTTCACTGCACAGGCCCTACTTTCACTGGACATGCCCTGCTTTCATTGGACAGGCCCTATTTTCACTGCACAGGCCCTGCTTTCAGTGGACAGGTTGTGCTCTCACTGCACAGGCCCTGCTTTCACGGGGCAGGCCTTGCTTTCACTGGACAGACCCTACTTTCACTGCACAGGCCCTGCTTTCACTGGACAGGCCCTTCTTTCACTGGACAGGCTTCACTTTCACTGGACAGGCACTGATTTCACTGGACAGGCCCTGCTTTCACTAGACAGACCCTGCTTTCACTAGAGAGGGCCTGATTTAGCTAGGCAGCCACTACTTTCACTGGACAGACCCTGCTTTCACTGGACAGGCCCTGCTTTCACTGGGAACGCCCTGCTTTCACTGGACAGGCCCTACTTTCACTGGACAGGCCCTGCTTTCACTGGACAGGCCCTTCATTCACTGGACAGGCCCTGCTTTCACTGGACAGGCCCTACTTTCACTGGACATGCCCTGCTTTCACTGGACAGGCGCTGCTTTCAATGGACATGCCCTGCTTTCACTGGACAGGCACTGCATTCACTGGACATGCCCTGCTTTCACTGGACAGGCACTGCTTTCACTGCACAGGCCCTGCTTTCACTGGACAGGCACTGCATTCACTGGACAGGTCTTGCTTTCACTAGACAGGCACTGCTTTCACTGGGATGGCCCTTCTTTCACTGGACAGGCACTTCTTTCACTGGGCGGGCCCTACTTACACTGGACAGGCCCTGCTTTCACTGGACAGATTCTGCTTTCACTAGACAGGTGCTGTGTTCACTGGACAGTCCCATCTTTTACTGGACAGGCCTTGTTTTCACTGCCCAGGCCCTTCTTTCACTGGACAGGCTTCGCTTTCACTGGACAGGCACTGATTTCACTGGACAGGCCCTGCTTTCACTGCACAGGCCCTGCTTTCACTGGGCTGGCCCTGCTTTCACTGGACAGGCCCTGCTTTCACTGCACAGGCCCTGCTTTCACTGCACAGGCCCTGCTTTCACTGCACAGGCCCTGCTTTCACTGGACAGGCCCTGCTTTCACTGGGCAGGCCCTGCTTCCACTGGACAGGCCCTGCTTTCACTGGACAGGCCCTGCTTTCACTGCACAGGCCCTGCTTTCACTGGACAGGCCCTGCTTTCACTGCACAGGCCCTGCTTTCACTGCACAGGCCCTGCTTTCACAGGACAGGGCCCTGCTTCCACTGGGCAGGCCCTGCTTTCACTGGACAGGGCCCTGCTTCCACTGGACAGGCCCTGCTTTCACTGGACAGGCTCTGCTTTCACTGCACAGGCCCTGCTTTCACTGCACAGGCCCTACTTTCACTGGACAGGCCCTGCTTTCACAGGACAGGGCCTGCTTTCACAGGACAGGGCCTGCTTTCACTGGGCAGGCACTGCTTTCATTGGACATGGCCCCTACTTTCACTTGACAGACCCTGCTTTCACTGGGCAGGCCCTTCTTTCACTGGACAGGCTTCGCTTTCACTGGACAGGCACTGATTTCACTGGACAGGCCCTGCTTTCACTAGACAGACCCTGCTTTCACTAGAGAGGGCCTGATTTAGCTAGGCAACCACTACTTTCACTGGACAGACCCTGCTTTCACTGGACAGGCCCTGCTTTCACTGGGAACGCCCTGCTTTCACTGGACAGGCCCTACTTTCACTGGACAGGCCCTGCTTTCACTGGACAGGCCCTTCATTCACTGGACAGGCCCTGCTTTCACTGGACAGGCCCTACTTTCACTGGACATGCCCTGCTTTCACTGGACAGGCGCTGCTTTCAATGGACATGCCCTGCTTTCACTGGACAGGCACTGCATTCACTGGACATGCCCTGCTTTCACTGGACAGGCACTGCTTTCACTGCACAGGCCCTGCTTTCACTGGACAGGCACTGCATTCACTGGGCAGGTCTTGCTTTCACTGGACAGGCACTGCTTTCACTGGGATGGCCCTTCTTTCACTGGACAGGCACTTCTTTCACTGGGCGGGCCCTACTTACACTGGACAGGCCCTGCTTTCACTGGACAGATTCTGCTTTCACTAGACAGGTGCTGCGTTCACTGGACAGTCCCATCTTTTACTGGACAGGCCTTGTTTTCACTGCACAGGCCCTTCTTTCACTGGACAGGCTTCGCTTTCACTGGACAGGCACTGATTTCACTGGACAGGCCCTGCTTTCACTAGACAGGCCCTGCTTTCAGTAGACAGGGCCTGATTTAACTAGGCAGCCACTACTTTCACTGGACAGACCCTGCTTTCACTGGACAGGCCCTGCTTTCACTGGGAAGGCCCTTCTTTCACTGGACAGGCCCTGCTTTCAATGGGCAGGCTCTGCTTTCACTGGGAAGTCCCTTCTTTCACTGGACAGGCCCTGCTTTCACTGCACAGGCCCTACTTTCACTGGACAGGCCCTGCTTTCACTGGACAGGCCCTACTTTCACTGGACAAGCCCTGCTTTCACTGGACAGGCCCTACTTTCACTGCACAGGCCCTGCTTTCACTGGACAGGCCCTTCATTCACTGGGCAGGCACTGCTTTCACTGCACAGGCCCTACTTTCACTGGACAGGCCCTGCTTTCACTGGACAGGCCCTGCCTTCACTGGACAGGCTCTGCTTTCACTGCACAGGCCCTACTTTCACTGGACATGCCCTGCTTTCACTGGACAGGCCCTATTTTCACTGCACAGGCCCTGCTTTCAGTGGACAGGTTGTGCTCTCACTGCACAGGCCCTGCTTTCACGGGGCAGGCCTTGCTTTCACTGGACAGACCCTACTTTCACTGCACAGGCCCTGCTTTCACTGGACAGGCCCTTCATTCACTGGACAGGCACTGCTTTCACTGCACAGGCCCTACTTTCACTGGACAGGCCCTGCTTTCACTGGACAGGCCCTGCTTTCACTTGACAGACCCTGCTTTCACTGGGCAGGCCCTTCTTTCACTGGACAGGCTTCGCTTTCACTGGACAGGCACTGATTTCACTGGACA